>NC_058159.1:20176413-20476413 GCF_020080835.1 Cotesia glomerata | reverse complement strand
CGGTACGTCCACCGACTCTTATCTGAAGCATTCCACTCTTGTTGCCATCTTGCGATGCTGTGTTGCCGTTCTTCGCTTCTAAGTTCTTCAGGGCTCAGTGTGGTTGACCTTTTTCGTTGATATAGGTTCCGTCTTTCCTCAGCTAGGACTCTGAGAGGCAGAGTACCGGAAATAACACACACTGCTTCCTCTGATATTGTGCGAAAAGCGCTAGCTACTCGTAGGGCACTCAGTCGATATACTGGTCCAACCTTTCTCAATGATTCTTGCGTTTTTAATGCGTCGGCCCAAATGGATATTCCGTAAGTGAGCACCGATGTGACTACTGATGACAGTAATAGCCTCCTGCTCTGCTTTGGGCCTCCGACGTTCGGCATCAGTCGTGCGAGACTGGCCCGCACTACTGACGCTTTGGCACTGACATGCTCCACTTGCTGCTTGAAGTTGAGTTGGGCATCAAGCAACACTCCCAAATATCGTATATAAGGTTGTGATGTGATTTCTTGTTCGCCGATTTTTAGCTTAATGGTCTCTACCACTTTTCTGCTGGTAATAAGCACTGCCTCAGTCTTGTGTTGCGCCAGTTGCAGGTTCACTGCGTCCATCCACCGGTTAACGCGCTCAAAAGTGAGATCGAACATATGGTTTATCTCGTCAAGGTGTTTGGCAACAATCACTACGGCTACGTCATCTGCATATGCTACGAGTTTGACGTTTCTTGGCAGAGTTAGTCTTAATAGACCGTCATACATAATATTCCACAGGAGCGGGCCTAGGACTGAACCTTGTGGTACACCTCCAGTAATTGTGTGTGTGTGTGTGTGTGTGTGTGTGTGTGTGTGTGTGTGTAACTCTATCCTAACTTTTGAACGGCTTGATCGATTTCATAACGGTTGGCACCATTAAAAAGGGCTCAACCAACGTTAGATTTTGAATACAATTTGGACCGATTCGAACCGGTAGATTTTGAGAAATCTCAAAAAAAGCTGGAAAAAATTTTTTTTCAATAGTGGTTTTTTTGAAATAACTTTTAAACGGCTTTACCGATCAGTTCCAAAAACTAATCAGCTTTTAACATAAAATAACCACGTCGATCACCGCCAAGCCGGTCAAAATCGGTTGATTTGTTCGTGAGTTATCGTTGTCGAAATAAAACCGAAAAAAATGTTTTTTTGGAATTACTTCGAAATTCTTCGTTCGATCAATTTAAACTTAAAGATTTTTAATGCGACCTAAAAAACTACGTCGAATGCCGCCAACTGCGTGAAAATCGGTTCATTCATTCAAAAGTTATTGCGGTTTGAAAATTAAAAAAATAGTGTTTTTCAAAATGACACGAAAGTAATATTTTTGAGCTCGAAGAGCTCAAAAACGTAATAAGTGCAATTTTGAGCGCCCAAGTATGGAATTAGCGGGAAGTTGCTGGGGTGGCCTTTAGGGTCAACCGTTTTCCTAATTTTTATTTATTCATTTAATACACTAACGCCAATCGGCTATTTATATTATTATGATTATTTCAATTAATGAATGATGTAAAGATCGATGGTTTTTTAAATTAATAGATTTTAGCAAATTAAGCCATGAATCCCGATCCGAAATTCTTGAAGAATTACTAAATTTTTATTATTACTTCTTCACCATGACAATTTTATCGGTATGAGGTCTCATACCATCAGAGAAAATTCAGGTGAAATTTAACAATTAAAATTCAGAGAAAGATTTTTTTACTCAGTGTAACTTTTTTCAGTAACTGAAAAAATAATTCGGACAGCCCAGACCAGGACTTGAACCTGGATCTTTTGGTTACTCGCCAAATGCTCTACCAGTTAAGCTATCCGAGACACTGTCCGTAACTATCATTCAGTTACCTATTAAGCTACACTGAGTAATTCTTTATTACGACTTTGATATATTTTTATTACTTTGACCATATTGGCCAAGGTTTTTAATAAGTTCAATTAATGAATGATGTGAAGATCGGTGGTTTTTTAAATTCATAGATCTTAGCAAATTAAGCCATGAATCTCGATCCGAAATTCTTGAAGAATTACTAAATTTTTATTATTACTTCTTCACCATAACAATTTTATCAGTATGAGGTCTCATACCATCAGAGAAAATTCAGGTGAAATTTAACAATTAAAATAGTTACGGACAGTGTCTCGGATAGCTTAACTGGTAGAGCATTTGGCGCGTAACCAGAAGATCCAGGTTCGAGTCTTGGTCTGGGCTATCCGAATTATTTTTTCAGTTACTGGAAAAAGTTACACTGAGTAAAAAAATCTTTCTCTGAATTTTAATTGTTAAATTTCACCTGAATTTTCTGATGGTATGAGACCTCATACCGATAAAATTGTTATGGTGAAGAAGTAATAATAAAAATTTAGTAATTCTTCAAGAATTTCGGATCGGGATTCATGGCTTAATTTGCTAAAATCTATGAATTTAAAAAACCACCGATCTTCACATCATTCATTAATTGAACTTATTAAAAACCTTGGCCAATATGGACTTCAAGCTCTGGACAATCAAGAGGAAATTCGGAGTCAAAGTAATAAAAATATATCAAAGTCGTAATAAAGAATTACTCAGTGTAGCTTAATAGGTAACTGAATGATAGTTACGGATAGTGTCTCGGATAGCTTAACTGGTAGAGCGTTTGGCGCGTAACCAAAAGATCCAGGTTCAAGTCCTGGTCTGGGCTGTCCGAATTATTTTTTTGTTATACTTGCTCCAGAAGTTCAACTTCTGATCGCTGGGTGGCGTCCGTAAAGGGACTCTTTTCTAGAGACTCTACCATACCATCTTTTTTTCACGGCTTAGGCCGTGAAGTTTTACCCCCTTCTTTTTTTTACGAACTTTTCGTGTACACCCAGACGAAATTGAGAGAGATTGTAAAAAAAAAAGTCACATTCTAGCGTACCGACCGATAATTTTTAGTCAATGTTAAACTTAGTTACTATTGAGTGGCGCTAATTATTTGTCTGATGGCAGTTTATTACGAAGCGGACCTAATGTTATTAAAATAACAACAACGCCATAATTAAATACTAATAAAAAGTTATTTACATTTTCTGGACGTGAGCAAGATTTTAAAATTAATAAAAAGATAATTAATATAAAATTAATTTTTTTTGCCCTTGTGAAACTTCATACAATTTTAATATGTCATTATTTGCCTCTTATCCCTCAAAAGTTAAACTTATGGAGCGATAATAACAAAAAATATTGTATGTCATTCGGCCGTTTAGTGGCGATTTTGACGACTTTTTTTCGATATTTGCTTTAATGTTTGTGACGCGAATGTTCGAAAACGAGCGTAAATTTTCGTTAAAATTGCGCCCGTTTCGGATCTTCCCGCCACAAAACTTATGCTCATATCGAAATATCGTCGCTGTCAGAAAACCGCCACTTCACGGCCTTATGACATAAATATCTATTTCAGTTACTGAAAAAAGTTACACTGAGTAAAAAAATCTTTCTCTGAATTTTAATTGTTGAATTTCACCTGAATTTTCTCTGATGGTATGAGACCTCATACCGATAAAATTGTTATGGTGAAGAAGTAATAATGAAAATTTAGTAATTCTTCAAGAATTTCGGATCGGTATTCATGGATTAATTTGCTAAAATCAATTAATTATGATTATTGTTAATTTAATATACTGATATTATTGTTGATATAATACGTTATAAGTAGATTTCATATAAATCTAACTAATGCATTGGATCTCATGACGGAATTTTTAAAAAATTTTGCTATATATCGCCTCCGCTCGTTAAGCGGATTCATAAAATATGTATGGTTCAAAAGTTTATATGTATAATGATATTATTGTTGATATAATACGTTATAAGTAGATTTCATATAAATCTAACTATTGCATTGGATCTCATGACGGAATTTTTAAAAAATTTTGCTATATATCGCCTCCGCTCGTTAAGCGGATTCATAAAATATGTATGGTTCAAAAGTTTATATGTATTAGGGTGTGCCGAAAAAATCAACTAATTTTTTTTTTCAAAAAGTTCTTGAAATTTCGTTAGAAGATACCAAAATAAAAATGCAGTCAAAATTTGAACCCTTAATATCAATATTTAGAGGTCACGAACTGAATTTTTCGATTTATCATTTAATTAACATGGAAAAACATTTCTAGAAAGTTTGGATTTTTATTTCTCTTGATTGAACCAACTCCATCGAATGAACAATCAATATTCTTACAGGAAATTGAACGCTGAATAAAAAAGGTCTCTTATCATTTTTCGATAAATTCAATCCTCCGAAAGTTATTCAAGGTTGAAGTTAAGCTTTCTGAAAATTTGTGGATTATTTCACTTTTACGGTGAATTTATTACACCGGCACACAAAAAAAAAAATTTGTTTGTAATTTTGACCGAACCCACCTATCAACATGTTTTTCACCCCACTAAATCCAAATTTGGAGTCCGTTTGGCCCGGTCACCGTATAGATTTGAGTAAAATTCAAAAAAACCAAAAAAAGGCAAACAGTTGCAGTCACAGCGATGAAAAAATTTTTGTGGATCCGGATCAAGTATGATTATTATGTAATACAATCACTGAATCTGAATCTAAACGTTAATTAGCCCGTTGAGCCGTTAAAATTTGAAAAAGATTGCGAAAAACCAAAAAAAATTTCAATAAATCATGAAAAATCAAAATTATCGATGTAAAGAATTTTTTGGATTCAGATTGAGTATGAATTTGAATCTTAAGTTTTTTTTATACCAGTAACGTGTCAAAATTTTAAAAAATCGGGAAAATTGCAGTTATAAATATGAGAAATAATCTATTAAACACGATTGTTAATGACTTGGGCGTATTTTCAAGGATTGAATATGATCTTAGAATTAAAAAATTGACAAAGTCTTAAAATTTCTAGAAAATAGCATGTAAGGAGAAGGTACAAAACTATATTTTCGAATTTCAGACAGTCGTTCGTTTGTATCGAACTCTTTTATCTTCAAATGACCTACGCAGTGAGTTCCTTTTACGTTTTCTGTATTCTTCTGGTACTTCTTTTATTAGTATCCAGCAAAAATCTGTCAGTGGTCGATGTGAGAATCCATGTAGTAGTTTGAGGTTCATTAAGCGACTTAAATTTTTGTAATTTGTCACCAATTCTTCTACTAACGTCCTGTAGTTTTCGCTTTTTTTATTTCCTAAAAAGTTTTGAAACACATTTTTGAAACTAACCTAAGCTGCTCTCTCCGCTTCGTTCATTTTTCCTATAAAAATCTTGCATCCTGAAATAGAGTTCGAATTTTGGGTTCATTAAAAATTCCTTACCAGGGCACCTCCTACTGAAAAGTATACTACTACAAGAAGTAATTCCCATTCGTAATAAGACGAGCTAATTAACGATTTGATTCAGATTCAGTGAATTGAAATATATGAAAATCATACTTGATCCGGTTCCACAAAAATTTTTTCATCGCTGTGACCAATTGTTTGCCTTTTTTTAGGTTTTTTTAATTTGACTCAAATCTAGACAGTGACCGGGCCTAATGGACTCCAATTTGGTCCGGTCAAAAGTACAAACAAATTTTTTTTTGTGTGCCGGTGTAATAAATTTACCGTAAAAGTTAAATAATCGACAAATTTGCAATAAGCTTAACTTCAACCTTGAATAACTTTCGGAGAATTGAATTTATCAAAAAATGATAAGAGACCTTTTTTATTCAGCGTTCAATTTCCTGTAAGAATATTGATTGTTCGTTCGATGGAGTTGGTTCAATTAAGAGAAATAAAAATCCAAACTTTCTATAAATTTTTTTTCGTGTTAATTAAATGAAAATTCGAAAAATTCAGTTCATGACCTTTAAATATTGATATTAAGGGTTCAAATTTTGATTAAATTTTTATTTTGGTATCTTCTAACGAAATTTCAAGAACTTTTTGAAAAAAAAAAAATTAGTTGATTTTTTTGGCACACCCTAATATATATCAATGTAGATGATTAACAAACATTTTATTTGGAAAGTTTTTAGATTAAATAAAACTAAAATTTCTTGAATTCAACAAACATAAAGATTATTCTCGGTTAAAAATAAAAAAAAAATGAACATATTATCTGAAAACTAACAATGATTAATAACAATCAAATTAAATTGTTTTTATTGCGTACATTTTTTCTAAATGATTCATTAATGAAATAAAGTTGATCTATTTTACACACGTCACTGTCAAACTGTATCTTAGTACAGTACAACCTGGTTGTAAGTTACATCGGATGATCTCTACTCACTCTTATGGCAGTTATATCGATATATGAAATATTTTATGTAAGTAGAAGAGAGAAAGAAATATAACTAAGTTGTACTGTACCATCAATTGTAAATAATCAGCGTAAACAAAACATAGTAACAAATGATTAATGTCAGTAGGGGTAACGAAAGAATTTTTTGCTCCCGCTGTTACAAAGAGCGAATGTACAGCTTTACTAATGCACGTATCTTTAACTTTCTGCCTCGAAATAGGTACAAAAGATGCGTACTTTTTGACCGAGGTATAAAGAAAAATTCTTGAGTTAAGAAATAGTGTATCTTGCAGGCTATCCCTGGAACTTCCCATTATATTCGAACTATAAACACTCAAAAAATTCGTTGTACGAAATTTTGAGCTATTCTAGCTCATCAATAAAACTTTTACACATTTTTTAAAAGAATCTGTTGATCTGAAGATCTGATGGGAATTCAATTTTTGGAAATTACTGATTATAATAGCAAAAAGTTAAAAAAATTTTAATGTCATGAGTGTATTAATTTCGTTTCCTAGGACACTTTTTTAACTTCCCGCTACGAAAATCGAAGATTTTCAAAAATCGGGAAGTTATTGTTTTCACCCCGTTTTGCAAAAACCGAGTTTTCATCAGATCTCGACGTTTGAAGGTCACAGGAAGCTTCCCTGACTATCCCCGCGAGGTTGTCACGGTGTCTGTATGTGTGTGTGTGTGTGTGTGTGTGTGTGTGTGTGTGTGTGTGTGTGTGTGTGTGTGTGTGTGTGTGTGTGTGTGTGTGTGTGTGTGTGTGTGAAAGTATGTGAACCGCTTATAACTTTTGAACGGCTTGACCGACTTCATCGTGGTTGGTGCCATTCGAAAGGGCTTGACCAAACTTAGATTTTGAAAACTATTTGGACCGATTCAAATCAATAGATTTTGAGAAATCTTAAAAAAACTGAAAAAAAAATTTTTTTCAAATGTGGTTTTTTTGGAATAACTTTTAAACGGCTTGATGGTTCAATTCCAAAAACTAATCAGCTCTTAACCTCAAAAAACCACGTCGATCGCCACCAGTCCGGTCAAAATCGGTTGATTCGTTCGAGAGATATCGTGAACGAAAGAAAACCGAAAAAAGTGTTATTTCGGAATAACTCCAAAATTCCTAGCGCGATCAATTCAAAATTTGAGATTCTTTATGAGGCTTGAAAAACTGCGTTGAATGCTGCCAACTGCGTGAAAATCGGTTTATTCATTCAAAAGTTATTGCGGTTTAAAAATTCAAAAAATAGTGTCATAAAATCCCTATCAGACTTTTGAGTTCGAAGAGCTCAAAAGCATAGGAAAGCAATCTCTTTGAGCTTGGAGAGCTCAAAATAACCCATAAATTGTATATTTTGAGCTCGAAGAGCTCAAAAACGTTATTGGTGCAATTTTAAGCGCCTAAGTATGGAATTAGCGGGAAGTTGCAGGGATGGCCTTCAGGGTCAACCGTTTTTCTAATTTTTTTTTTCTTTTTCTAGTAGGTATAAATATAATTTCCTGTGATAGTAAAGAAGGATGAAAGATATACTTATGTGTAGATATAATAAATTTCGTGCTGAAATAACTATACTTGAGAATAATAAAAGTTTTTAATTAGCCTATCAATTAAGTGTTTATTAAATAATAATTTATGTCAGTTTGTTTTAACAAAAAATTTTTAACAATAAATTGAACCAGATAAATTAAAATGACTGTAAAGAATATTCGATTCACATTACGATCATTAAATTATGTCGAATACTCACAAAAATAATTGAGTCGATTCCGAGAAACTTTTGACAATTGGCGTGAATAAAGTGTTTATTTTATGGTTACAAACCATTTATTTTAAAAATTGAGGTTTATTAAATACACATAAATTTCGTTTTTATGTATTAGATGAATTTTTGTATTAGTTTACATTTTTTTTTGAAAATAAAAAAATTGATTACTCAGCAGTTATCGATTTGTTGATAAACACTTATATTTAATGATGATAACGATAATGTTTAGACTATTATAATTCATTAAATTTATGTTCAGTTTTATGCCAGCATCGTACACGGAAAAATATAAAAATAATCTTAAAATCGCTGGTAAAAATTGACAGTCTTTCCTGTTTTTCACGTTTAAACGTTAAGTAGATAGTTTATTCGGAAATCGACTATACGCATTTATACTTGTCAAAGAATACATATTTACTAAGCGATTGAAAAACCGGCACCATGAGTAAATGAATGAGTCGCGAATATGTCAATAAAGTCAATATTCGAAAAAAAAGGATAAAAATATTTTTCAACTCTCTCTTCGTTGGAAATTACTATACTACAGAACCTGTAAAAATAATACATCAAAAAATTCAATTTTATTCGATAAACGAGAAGAATATTTCAAAACTTAAAAAAAGATTTTAAAATATTGCTAAAGCGATAATTAATAATCACAAACTCAATTTCATTTTTGTCATATGAAGGTTCCTGATAGAAGAAATTGTATTTAGAAAACATCTTAAGATTTAAATGAAATCTAATTATTGTTGATTGTAAATAGTTATTAAATCAAAATTGTATGTACGAAAAAAAAATTATTTGATTCAAGAGAAATATTTCACTTGAAATTCCATTTTATTTTTTTCAAAGTATTTAGTTTTATTAATTCAAGAAATTAACTTATCAACTTTTTGAATTTAAACTTTTGGATTAAGTAGCAGAAATTTACCATTCAAAAATTTTACTGCCCAGTGAAACTTCTTACTATTTTAAAATACTACTTTAAAATACAACTTCATCCAAGAATTTTTGTCTCCAGGATTAAGACTAGTTTCAATAATCCGTTTAAAACTAAAAATATCGGATTCTACCTAATTATTGTAACATTAAAAAAAAGTCTTATATATGTTTCAGAATATGTTAAAGTAAAAATTTAGTTTTTTTAAGGATTTTTGTTTCCCTTATTTTAAATATAGGAACTATTTTTGATCCAAGAATGTAAAGTTCTTAGAGGCAAACAAAATTGAATAAAGTGACAATAAAGTGAAATTCAAGACAATTTCTGAAGCAAGAAAATCGCTTGTCTTTAATATAAGTTTGTAGTTCTAACGATGAATATAATTTTTCTTAAATCAGAATAGTTTTTTTATAAGCGTGCAAATTCAATTTACACTGCATTAAGAATAATTAACAATCAATAAATTATAATAAGCTATCTAAGAGGATTTAAATTCCATATCGGAATCACGATCATGACTCATCATCAGTTACCACACTGAAACATTTCTAATAACGAAAATATTGAATTTCAAACTTATAACTAACTAACCACAATCAAATAGCTTAACTTTTCGATAATTTTCTATGCCATTTCATGAATAATATTGAAGATTATAATAATAATTATTATTATTAAAAATAACAATTTTTACAAAAAAAAAACAATAAGTAGAGAATAAGAGAGTAGACAAGTTACCTTAGCAATCGAGTCACTTGCTGACATCATTTCTCATATTATATTAGCCTACGTAAATATTTGCGCATGAGCCTAAGTGACTTGTATACAATGCCTTGACTGCAAACAAAAGAAAACTAAAAAAAAAAAAAATTTCTTATCGAATTCATAAAAAAATAACAATCTTTGCTGATTATCATTTTAAATGACTTTACATTAGGAAAAAAAAATTGATTAACAACCATGCAAAATGTCGGGGAGAAAAATCTTGAATAAAATGTAATGACGCAATTTTTAGCTCGTAAACTTGAGTGTCGACATTCGATTGACTCTCATTCTTCACTTTCATTCATTGTATTATCACTGAAATATTTCTTCTGCGGAACCAGAAATTCCCACTGGTCGTGGATGCTTTATCATCGTGGATACTGTTAGAGATAGAACGATAAGAGAGTTTTCTGGCAATTCTCATGGGATCTTACGATTGCTATTTAAAGTTAAAAATATGCGTTCATTTATTACGTAATTCAAATTAAACTCAATATCTTAAAACTTAAGTCGATAAAATGAAAAAAAAAGCCGACTCGAATACTTAACTATATGTATTTTATTGAATTTACGGTGGAGTTTACACAATATCAACAGTTATAAAAGACGATTTACATAATAAAATACATGGCCATATGGAAACAGTTCATCGATCGTACCACAAACCAATTTTGAATACATTTAAAATATATCAAAAGACATCATTATATTAAATATGACTTCATAAAAATGTAAAATCTACCTGTACTAAATAGAATGTTATTCAGAATATTGATGAATTAATTAACATACACAGAAAGAATGGTTCACTTGAACCAAGAAAATATTTTTCTTGCTAATTATTTTCTTGGACGAAAAAAAATTTTTTTTTTGACACAAGAAATTTCACTTATTCCAACAAAATTAATTCTCTTGGTTCAAAAAATTAAGTTCTTAACAGAAGTAAATTTTCTTGTCTTGAGAAAATTTTTCTCTTGCTCCAAAAAATTAAATATCTCGATAATAAATTTTCATTAATATTTTTATTGACGAATATGTCAAATGGGAAGATCAAATAATATTGAACTATTTTCTTTCATTCAATATGTATAATTGCGTGCTAAAATAATCTAAAATGGGTATCAAATATTCAAGAGAAAAATTTTCTCAAGGTGAGAAAATTTTTTTCTCAGCTGAAATAGGTGACGATGCTTCCCTAAAGTATCTAAAAATCTTGATCCAATATAAACTTTATTGTATCAAGTATTTATGATAATTTGAATTAAGAAAAATTACTTCCACCAAGAATAGAATTTCAAGAAAAATTTTTACTTCGGCCAAGACAACTTCGGTCTTCCTTCGGGCACCCGAAAATATACTTGAGCCAAGAATTTTATTCTCCAGTCAAGAAATCTTTTTTTCTGTGTACACAGACTGACAGTAAAAAAATTAAAATGAAAAAAAAAAAGCACTACAGCACCAAAAAAATAAATAAAACTTGATGTAAGCAAATAATTTATAATACACTGTAAAAAATTTTTTGGACTCGGTGTGGTGTAAATGATTCGGTGTTAAAATTTTTAACACGGACGGTGTGAAAATCACACTAAGAGTAATGTTGAATTTGAAGGGTGTGAATCCTAAATTTTACACTACCAAGCGTGTAAATGTATTTCCTGAAAATTTCTTATTAATTAATTAATTTGATTGATTAGTTTCAGACTTGTACGATATTAAATTATAAATATAAACATGTAGAAATAAATATTTAAAAGTATGTTTTTTTTTTTTTTTTTATATTATAATTTTGTCAATGTCAATAGTTCATAAGATACAAGGTCATTTCGTAATTATTGATATTTTTAAAGATATAAGCTCATCTCGATGTTACTCATCAAGACCTTTTATTTGAGTACCCACATGCATTTTGCTATATTTTTCATATATACATATGTATAATATATATAAATATATGAAAAAATGATGTGGGTACTTAAATGAAGATTCTTGATGAGTGCAACATCGGGATGAGCTTATATCTTTGGAAACGTCAATAGTTAAAAAAGTACAGTGCAATTTAACAAAATTCATTATTTAAGAAAGCAAAATTTTATTTATTTATAGTTCACAAGTCACGGCAGTCACATAGAGACTGCAAGGTTGCTAGTAATAGTTATTAAATTTTCAAAGTTATAAATAATAACACGGAATAGTGTAAACCCGTAAATTACACCGTGTTAAATTTACACGAGTGAAAATTTCACACGGAGGAAATTTTACACTGAAATTTCACACTTACACGGCGGTGTAAGAGTCCCTGGGTCCAACTTTACACCGAAATTTTTTACAGTGTAGAATTAGAACAAACGAAATGTTCCGTTAACTTATTTCATTGCAAACATATGTATTTGTGTCGATTATAAAAATACTCACGTATGATCGATATAAAACGCATAATAAGATAAATAAATATTAGACACTTTTATTAGTAATTTTGAATACAAGATTGTAGCAGAATATGCTTTCAAAGAATGTGAATATTTGAAACTTTTTAACAAAGAATTAACCATTTTTAGTGTTACGTATTTATTAAAATATTATTCACACGAAAAATGAAATTTTGTTTTTTAGTGCATATTTCTCGATTCTTACTAATGTGTTCTGTAAACTGTAAAAATGGCAGCATATAGCTTCAGTCATTTCAGTATATAATTATTTACCTTTACTATATATAGTAAAGGTACATCGAAAGAAATACATTGCGGATATCCCTATGTCATTGAATTGCATTCCTATAAGTCCTATGTGTATAGAATTATCTACTATACTGTATGGTACCAAAATCTTTGCGTCTATTACACGGGCGCATAGGATGATTGACGTGACAGCATTGCCGCCAGCCGCAATGCTACTATAGTTTTTCCCACGATATTACTTAGCGCGACAATCAATAATTCTACACTGATAAAAAAATTGACTTGACTCAAGAGCCAAACTCTTGGACCAAGAATACCATTTTGAAGAAAATGATATTCTTAAGTCAAGAGAATAAATTCTTGAGCTAAGAAATTATTCTTGGTCTAAGAAAATTTTCTTGAGTCAAGAATTTATTCTCTTGACTCAAGAAAATATTTTTCTTCAAAATGGAATTCTTGGTTCAAGAGTTTGGCTCTTGAGTCAAGTCAATTTTTTTATCAGTGTATTATCGAATTACAGCCAATATTTCATGGGTACAAAAAATATACCGACATGAAAATTCATAAATTAGTAAAACTAATTAGTCTTACTAATTTAGTTTAATTCATAAATTAGTAAAACTGCTTTGAAATTAATTGTTACATTAAACTAGTTTAATACAAAATTTTTAAATATTTTTCATCGAACACACTGATAGAAAGATTTATTTATATTTAATAAGCTTTATTAAGTGTTAATAAATAATTTTTTAACATCATAGGATTTAGTAGATATTTACTAACAGTTAATAAATTATTTATTAAATACGATTTATTAAAAGTTAATAAATATTTGTTAACAGTTAACAAGAATTTATTAACAGTTAATAAGTAATTTTTTAAGTACAATTTATTAACTGTTAATAAATATTTATTAATGGTTGATAAATATTTGTTAACTGTTAACAAATATTTATTTAAAATAAAAATCAAAAACAGCAATTTTCTTTTGACTCTTTTTATAACTCTACACTGAAAAAAATAATCGGTAGAGGCTACCGATTAGTAATCGGTAGAAGTTACCGATTTTTTTTCGGTAGAGGCTACCGATTTCCAATCGGTAACCTCTACCGATTTGAATCGGTTGCTTCTACCGAAAAATCGGTAACCTATACCGAAAAATCGGTAACCTCTACCAATTTACATTTACCGAAGAAATAGTTTTTGGGGCCTATAACTTAAGTATAAATGGCATGTCAACATGATTTTCATGTGACAGTAACATTATTATCATGGGATAGTAACATAATTTTCATGTGGCAGGCAATCCTTTATTTATAAATTGATGTAACGTTTTCATTGTTGACGCTTTTTGTTGCTATTGCAACCACTTTAGCAACGATTACCATCATGGGAACGGTTAAATATTATTAATTAAAATTTGTAAAAATATTGATTGATTAAATTTTCGATGATAAACATTTTGTCAGAAGTGTACTCAAATGAAAGGTCTCGATGAGCGTAACATCAGGATGAGCTTATATATTAAAAAATGTCAATAATTAGGAAATGACGTTGTATTTTGTCCACTGATGATATTTTTAACGATATAAGCTTTTTAAATTTTAAGTAAAAGATTTTTTATATACGATATTACTCATATTTATGAAATATATAAAAAATTCATGTGAGTATTCAAATGGTTTCGATAAGTGTATTACCAGAATGAGCTTTTATCGTTAAAAATATCATTAGTGGACAAAATAAAACGTCATTTCTTTATCATTGACATTTTTTGAAGTATAAACTCATCCTGATGTTACTCTCATTGAGACTTTTTATTTGAGTACGCAGACGATTTTTTTCATACATTTCATATGTATGATATTTTTCATATTTGTAAAATACATAAAATATAAAAAAAAATTCATGTGGGTATTCAAATGAAAGGTCTCGATGAGTGTAACATCGGCATGAGCTTATATCTTTAAAAATGTTTATATTTCACAAGGTACAATGTCATTTCTTTATTATTGACATTTTTGAAGATATAAGCTCATCCCGATGTTATACTCATCAAGAGCTTTCATTTGAGTACCCACATGCATTTTTGATTTATTTTTCATATATACATGTATATAATATATATAAATATATGAAAAATTGATGTGGGTACTCAAATGAAAGGTCTCGATGAGTGTAACATCGAAATGAGCTTACATCTTAAAATATGTCAATAGTTCTCAAGATACACGGTCATTACTTAATTAAGGACGTTTTTGAAGATATAAGCTCATCTTGATGTTACACTCATCAATAGCTTTCATTTGAGTACCCGCATTAATTTTTCATATATTTATGTATAATTTATATATGTATATATAAAAAATATATCAAAAATGCATGTGGGTACTCAAATAAAAGGTCTCGATAAGTGTAACACCAGGATGAGCTTATATCGTTAACAATATCATTAGTGGACAAAATACAACGTCACTTTTTAATTATTGACATTTGTTAAAATATAAACTCATCCTGATGTTACTTTCATTGAGACCTGTCGTTTGAGTACGCACACGACTTTTTTTATACATTTTATATGTATGATATTTTTCATATTTTTAAAATATATAAAATATATAGAAAATTCGTGTGGGTATTCAAATGAAAGATCTCGATAAGAGTAACACCAGGACGAGCTTACATCGTTAAAAATATCATCAGTGGACAAAATACAACGTCATTTCCTAATTATTGACATTTCTTAAATTAAGATATAAGCTCATCCTGATGTTACGCTCATCGAGACCTTTCATTCGAGTACGTTTCTGACAAAATTTTTATCATAGAAAATTTCATCAATAAATATTTTTACAAATTTTAATTAATAATATCTAACCGTTCCCATGATGGTTATCGTTGCTAAAGTGGTTGCAATAGCAACAAAAAGCGACAACAATAAGAACGTTAAATCAATTTATAAATAAAGGATTGCCTGCCACATGAAAATCATGTTGACATGTCGTTTCTACTTTAGTTATAGGCCCCAAAAACTATTTCTTCGGTAAATGTCAATCGGTAGAGGTTACCGATTTTTCGGTAGAGACAACCGATTCAAATCGGTATAGGTTACCGATTGGAAATCGGTAGCTGCTACCGAAAAAAAATCGGTAACCTCTACCGATTTTAATCGGTTGCCTCTACCGAAAAATCAGTAGCCTTTACCGAAAAAAAATCGGTAACCTCTACCGATTACCAATCGGTAGCCTCTACCGATTATTTTTTTCAGTGTATAGCTGGAATACATGATAATAATGAAACCGACTAAATAAATCAACTTATAAAAATGATTTTTGTTTATAAGAAATCTTTATATCATATGACATTGCAAATTGCAAGCGAAACAAATTCACTCTACAAAATATTTATTAACTGTTAATAAATATTTTTTAACTATTAATAAATACTTATTAACAATCAACAAATGTACTTTCCTCCCAAATAGATATTTATTTAATGTTAAAAAATATTTATTAAAATTTAATAAATTAAATAATTGTCTTCAAATAAATTAAATTATTAATAGTTAAGGGGGTATTCTAATCTAGAAGCATGAGTTTCAGGTAATTTTTTGAAGTGCCGTAAAAAAAAGGCAATCAATATTTTTGCAATCGATTTTTTTATGTTATTCATTAACAATACAAGAATACAGAAAAAAATAAAAAAAGTTGAAAATTCAAAAAATTAGCAGCTGATGAAGTGGGGTGGGGGGAGGGGGTCTCAAAAAATTGGCACGTGACCATGCCCACGATTCCAACCCTCCTAGCAATCGGAAATAAAAAAATAAAAAAGATTATTAATCTAGAGTAATGTCGCTATGGCATGAACTAGGGAAAAAATGAAAAAAAAATTTTTTACAAAATGGTGACTGCCTGAAAAAAAAAAATGTTTTTTGTACTATTTTTTTTGAATTTTTCGAATTTTTTAAAAATAGTAAAAATTGAAATTTGGAAATGATTCTAGTTCATGCCATAGCGACATTACTCTAGATTAATAATCTTTTTTATTTTTTCATTTTCGATTGCTAGGAGGGTTGGAATCGTGGGCATGGTCACATGTCAATTTTTTGAGACCCCCCCCCCCCCCCACTTCATCAGCTGCTAATTTTTTGAATTTTCAACTTTTTTTATTTTTTTATTTTTTTTTGTATTCTTGTAATGTTAATAAATAACTTATAAAAAATGGATAGTAAAAATATTGATTGCCTTTTTTTTTACGGCACTTCAAAAAATTACCTGAAATTCATGCTTCTAGACTAGAATACCCCCTTAATAAATCCTTCTATCAGTGCATAACCCATTCAATTAATTAAACTAACTTTATTACTACACCAATATCAGCACAAGAGATATAACAATAACGGATAGACTTTTCTGCCAGGAGCATCGTAAATGTCGCCAGTCACTATGGGTCTGACGCCCATAGTAACATTGGCGCATCGGCTATAACTATTGTCGATGTTATTATTCCCACCATAGCCAAATCATCTATGCTGACGATTTTTATATCGAATCAAAATCTCCTAAACCATACAGTATAGTGTTCACACCCATAGTGACATAGTGATATCCGCAATGTATTTCTTTCCGTGTAAGGGGTAATGAAATTTGGATAGCGGCAAAAAGCTTGATTTGTATGAAGAGAACAAAAAAAGAGATTAAAATCATGTACAATATTTTACTTTTTTTTTCTCGACTATAATTGATTCATTAATTAAGGGGTAAATTTTCATTCATAATACTTGATTAATATATGACTAGACGAGACTAAAATGGCGTTAAAATTCTCTAAAGTAATAAACAATGTTCTAATAACAAAGTTGGTTTCGATCATGGAATATTTAAATGGTCTTGTATTTTTTTCACATCTTTTAGAGATTTAACGAATAAATATTTTTAATTATACAAACGGATATAAATTGATTTATTGAATATAAATTTTATCGAAAACATAAAAAGGTATTGTTTTATTGCACATTTGAAGACAATAAAAAATATTATTTATTTTCATTTATACAACCTTGATATATATAATATGATATATACCTCAGCTCTGTTATTTAAATTATAAACAACTGAGTATATTATAACAGCAATGAAAATAAACTTGTTACGATGTTAATAAAAATTAAAATAAATGATGTTTTAACATTATTAAATATAACGAAGAATTCTGATTATCAATAAATAACGAATAAAAGGCATGCAAAGCTGTTAGCCTCGATGATGTAATTCTCAAAGCCCTCAATTCTGTGTTTAAGCTGGAAGAACTATTGTATACATCAGTAATATTATGCTCGAATCAAGCTAAAAACATATTGTTGAAGTCCAAATTAAAGTCGAAAAAAAATTCATTTCGAAATGACCATTCCAAAGTTCTAAGAAATTCGGAATTATTTTTTGGTTTAGTAGATATGATATAAATCATCGATTTATTTGTAAATTACATAAAAACAAAAAATTAAAAATTAATTTGAAATTTGAATTTTATGTAAAAAAGGATGAAAATAAATCTTCATTGTATCGAAAACCAAAAATAATAACTAAAACACAAAAAATTGACAAGAGTTAATAAGATAACTCGGAAAGTATGAATTATAATAAGAAAATTCGAACCAAAAAAATCTTTTTTGTCTATGTTCATTTCGAGCAGAACAATCATTCAACTCGCGCAGCTAACTGGATAAATTTTACTGGCTCTGAATATTGTTTTTCTTTTAGACATGACATGTTTTTTACCGGGCCAAAAAAAAATTTTTTATATTAAATTTTATCGTCTAACTTTACCTCCAAATTTTCAAAGTTGTACCCAGAACTTGAACAAGACATCGATTTTTACGTTATCTAATCGTAGCAGTTCTTGAATAGTCTATTTTAATAACATATCTATAAATCAATATTTTATATGTTATATGTTATATATGGGTCATTCCATGTCAAATCGACCAATAGTTGGAATCGACCCCTTTCGATTTGGATGAATTTTGGTCAGGAGTTTTCTTTTATCATAAAACAAAGTTCTGCCAAAGGAAAAAAAAGAAAAAAATTTTTTTCAAAAGATATGCAAATTCAAAATTTCGCGATTTTTCCAGTTTTTCAATTTTGTTTTTGCAATATCTCGAATGCTATTACAGATACAGGAATTGTCTTTCGTTTGTTTAAAAGGGGACACTTGTGACTATTGAAAAAAAAAATATTTTGGAAAAAAATTTTGAAAAATGCCAAATTTGTCAAATTTTGAATTTTTGAAAATCGTCAAAAATGAAGACCACCATTAAAATTTTGGCTCAATTTTTTTTGTATGATACCTTGTTATGATCTTAAAAGATCCTGAAATTTTTGGATAGGGGTTTTTTTTTTCAAAAATATGAATTTTTTAATTTCAAAAAAAAATTTTTTTGTTTTTTGCAACTTCTATACAAGTTAAAGTTATGCAGATAGATAATATTGTAATTTTGAGTGAAAATATTAAATAATAAATTAATTTCAACTTTTATTCATTTTTTAGACATAATCTAAAAGTCAGGCTTAACGCATGATATAATTTTGTCCGTTTCTTCACTTCAATTACAGTTTTTAACCTCAAATAACTCAAACAGATATTAATTTTCTATAAAAATTAGAAATGATTTCATGAGAATATCAATTTTTTTCGTTCTTTCGAATACTTATTTACTTACGAATTTCTGCACAATCATAGTTCTCAATCTCAAATTACAAATTATTCCCATGTTAATAAGACGACAAGTGGCATCAACAACTTTAAATGAAGTAAATAAAGGACAATTAACGAATTCTATCATGCGTTAAGGATGACTTATTTTAAGGATGCAAGATTATGTCTAAAAAATGAATAAAAGTTGAAATTAATTTATTATTTAATATTTTCACGTCGTGCATTTGATTTCTAAATACTCAAAATTACAATATTATGTATCTGCATAACTTTAACTTGTATAGAAGTTGCAAAAAACAAAAAAAATTTTTTTTTGAAACTAAAAAATTCATATTTTTGAAAAAAAAAAAAAACCCCTATCCAAAAATTTCAGGATCTTTTAAGATCATAACAAGGTATCATACAAAAAAAATTGAGCCAAAATTTTAATGGTGGTCTTCATTTTTGACGATTTTCAAAAATTCAAAATTTGACAAATTTGGCATTTTTCAAAATTTTTTTCCAAAATATTTTTTTTTCAATAGTCACAAGTGTCCCCTTTTAAACAAACGAAAGACAATTCCTGTATCTGTAATAGCATTCGAGATATTGCAAAAACAAAATTGAAAAACTGGAAAAGTCGCGAAATTTTGAATTTGCATATCTTTTGAAAAAAATTTTTTTATTTTTTTTCCTTTGGCAGAACTTCGTTTTATGATAAAAGAAAACTTCTGACCAAAATTCATCCAAATCGAAAGGGGTCGATTCCAACTGTTGGTCGATTTGACATGGAATGGCCCATATATATTTATCATAAATGGTTTATTTTTATCTTTTACTGTTTTTTGGAAAATTTCAAAGTTCTTTTTACATATGAACAAATATATCCAACATATAGGAAACCATACATGTTTTCACAAATATTTTTCCCAATGGGGATGTTTTGAAGATAGAGTACACAATTGTGAACAGATCTTGATAGATCGTAGCACACTTACTTTGTAAATAATTAGTATGATAGTTTAAAGGATGTGATAAATAGCTCCATTATTATGTTGTAGAGATGATGATTATTCGAAATTTTACAGTAGTAGTATACTCGATTTTTACTTATAAGTCATGAAACAAGGTTACTCAGATGAAATATGACGAAAATTCTAGCTTCTGAGTTTTCGTTATTTTGAATGATGCAATACCGGAGAATACTATTTAGTTATCGATTTTGGCATTGCCAACATCAAGCTGAATGTTCAGGTTAATCTTGAATCAATCACATTATTATGACCTAATTTTCTTAACAAGTTTATCTCTAATATAATTATACTTCTTCGGATAATTTTATCCTGATGAATTCCGCTTAAGTTCAACATCATCACACTTTTCTTGGTTAGAAAAGATTTTCTCGACAATTTCGTATTTTTCAATAATGTCACATTGAAAGGGTAATAAACTAGTTTGGAAATTTGAAAAAATAAAAAAATAAAATTCTTTTCATATTTCTGAAGTCTAGACATTTTTAAATATACCCTCAAAAAGTTTTCTCAAAATTCCAATTGTTTACCGAGTTACTGCAATTTTAATGACGCAGCATCTTAACTGGTCTGACCGGAATAAAAAATTTAAACACATTTTTCTCAAAACTACTTTTTTCAAGCAGGCGTGCACAGTATCAAGTTCTACTGAAGCGATTTATTTAAAAATTCGTATGAATATTCTTTATACATCTCTCTATTACATGACCCTGATTAAGGTTACAGGCTTTAATTTTTACTATTATTAAAAAATTCGGAATTATTAAAAAAATGTGCAAAAAAAATGTATTTATAAACCAACAAACTTCCCAATTTTCTAAAATTATTGATTTTCATAGCGAGAAGTTGAAAATTATTTTTTTGACATATCAACTCGACGGTACTTTGGTAAAACCACGTATCTTCTATGTATTTTCAATGAGATATACGAGGTTTTACCAAAGTACCGTCGAACTGAGAAAATTGGATTTTCGAGCAACACACCGAGGGCGCAAAAAATACTATTTCTAGCAATCTTCGAGCTCAAAAGTTTCATAAAGTGCTATTCTTAAAATTTTCAAACTGATATTACTTTTTATAAATAAACCGATTTTCACGCGGTTTGCAACATTCGACACAGTTTTTTAAATTCCATGACTTACTACTAAACACGAATTGATCAGACCGAAAATTTTGGAGAAATTTGAAAAATTCACTTCGTCCGAATTTCTTCAACAACGATAACTCACGAACCAATCAACCGATTTCGACGTTCTTGGGAACAATCGACGTGATTTTTTGAGTTCTTATCGTTATGTCATAACATCAAAAACGATCCGAAAAGAAATGTCGGAGTTATGTCAAAAAAACAATTGTTCTCAAATTTTCCGTCAACGATATCTCTCGAACCAATTAACCAATTTTCACGATCTTGACGGCGATCGATGTGATTTTTTAATCTCTAAAAATTATTTTCTGAAGTCAAAAACAATCCAGGAAGAAATGTCGGAGTTATGTAAGAAAAACACTTTTTCCCAAATTTTTCGTTCACGATATCTCACGAACGAATTCAATCGCGTTGACGGCGATCAATGCAGTTTTTTAAGCTTAAGATCTGATTAGTTTTTAGAATCGATCGGTAAAACCGATAAAAAGTTATTCCGAAAAAACAGGTTTTTTAATTTTTTATTTTTGAGATTTCTCAAAATCTACAACACACACACACACACACACACACACACACACACACACACACACACACTCGGGGCAGAAGAGATACTGCTACCGGGCGCGTCTCCCCGAGCGGATGGGAGAACGCTCGCTGTCCTTGGATGACACTTAATCTCTTAGTTGATGAGGTACAGCGGGTAGGAGCCAAGCAAAATAACCAAACAAAATAAGCTCCCGTGGACAAAACTCCCCTTTAATGGGTTGGTCACACTAACTGACCTAGCAAGACGATTGGTTCCTGCTGTAACTCACTGGGAGTGTCTGGAACCTGTATCGTAGTTTCCGACGATGCAGACCACGGCTGATGTGAGCTTGCTCTGCCGAGGTGAAAGTTGCAGCAGTGGATCAGGAGCCAGCCACTTCGGGCCTTGATCAGGAAGTACGCAGTGAGTGTTAGAGATCGGAATCTTCACCGCTCCGAGCGAGTCTAGTCCGTCCGTGTATTCCGGGACTGGCTAAGTGTCGGCTAGGCCTCAGGGAACTGGGGTAGGAGTACTATCTCCGAGGGTACACCCGTTCCTAGTTATGACAACCCGCTCTACTCCGTACGATGCGCTGGTAAATCAAAAAAGTATGAGTAACCCACAGGAAACAAACAAGAGTGGAAACGGGCTACATGCCCAACAAGCAGCGATTGAAACGAGCGCTGAAATGAAGCGGTCACAAGCTTTGGAACGCCTAGAGAAACTGACCAGCGAGTTAAATGTTTTCGTTCAGTCAAAGGTCAACATCCACAAGGAGATAAAAAACAAGACGACTAGTGTACTGAACGCACTTCAACGTTTCAAAAAACTGGACGAAGAATGGCGCTCATCATTACACCGCACCCCTTGTGCTACATCGGAGAGAAACAGTCGTGGTTATTGAAGAAGCGATGGACACTGGAGCCGAAGGTGACGGAGAATCAGTCACTGAAGAATAAAGTGAAACTATCACAACGGCAGAGACTGAATCCTTTGACCAAGACGGCCGCAACCTGAGGAAGTTCAAAAGAAAAATTCGTTCTCCCGAAGGCGGAGCTTTTCATACTCCCAAGAAGCTGAAAGACCTTGAACCTGGTCATCCCATCAAGAAGCAGGAAGTAGTTAAGGATTTTCCACAAAACTCTGGTGAACAGAACAAGAAGCCAGGCTGGGAAAAGGTGCAGTCCAGAAAGGACAAGAAGAAGGAGCGCAGGAAACTGCCCCCAGAAAAACCTCTGGTGCCTCCACCGAAGCCGAACCAGAAGCCAAGAAGAACAGCAACGAGACCGGAGGCACTTATTATCCGTCCAGCGAACAAAGATAAGTAATCTGAAATACTTATACGGATCAAGGCGGACATTCGCCCGGATGAGGTCCGCAACACAGTCGAAAAGATACGCAGGACCGCGACAGTGAACATTCTCATCACACTGTCGAAAGGCAGTAGTGATAGAGGTAAAGACCTGCAGAAAACTATCGCGGGAATACTTAAGGAGGACGCAAATGTCATTAGTACAGGACCTGAAGAAGACCTGGAAATTCGCGATATTGACGATACTACAACTAAAGATGACATTCTAATAGCTTTACAAGAGGCAGCTGGAAACGATTGTGGTATAACAGTAGAGGCCATTAAAATTCGTAAGGTCTTACGTAGCAGAACACAAATTGCGTCGGTGACTCTGGCAGCAACGGTAGCGCAGAAAGTGGTAGGAGAACACGGCAAGATTAGGATCGGCTGGACCAATTGTCGTATTAGAACAGTACTAAGGCCAGTCCGATGTTATAAATGCTGGCATTTTGGACACCGTGCGGTTCAGTGCACAAGTGAAGTCGACCGCTTCAAACTTTGCATTAAATGTGGAGAAGAGGGGCACAAAATCGCCGAATGTAATAAGCCTGCTAAATGCGCACTGTGTGCGGATCAACCCGGTACAGAGAATAACGCCCATCATGCCGGCACAAGCAGATGCCCAGTATACCAAGAGGCACTCAAGAAGATAACTGATAAACGAAAATGAGAATACTGCAGCTAAACATCAACCACTGTGAGGCGGCACATGATTTGCTCATGCAGACAGTACGTGAACAGAAGCTTGACCTTGTGCTTATATCGGAACCGTATAAACACCTCGGCGGCCAACCATGGGAAACTGACTGCACCACAAAAGCTGTCATATGGTCCTGTCGCAAGCTCCCCTTCCAGAGTGTCGTTAACAATGGCAGCGCCGGCTTTGTAGCAGCATCAGTAGATGGCATCCGCTTTTACAGCTGCTACGCATCACCTAGCCTCACTATTGTTGAATTCATGGACTTTCTGGATCGACTGACGGAGGACGCGAAGCAGTACTACCCAGTGGCAATAGCTGGAGACTTCAACGTCTGGGCAGTGGAATGGGGCAGCAAACACACCAACGCTCGAGGTAAAGAACTACTGGAAGCTTTTTCTACGTTAGATGTAGTATTGTTAAACAGCGGCGATGCGCCGACGTACAATAAAGGAGACGCAAGTTCTATTGTGGATCTTACTTTTGTCAGCAGCAGCCTCATCAGAGGAAACTACGACTGGAAGGTGATGGATATCTACACGGCCAGCGATCACAATGCGATTCTCTGGGAAGTATCAAAGGACCAGAATCCTAGAAGACCGGCTAAGAAACTTGACATCGTTGGGTGGAAGGTGAAATCCTTTGACCCAGGTGCTCTAGCAGCTGCCCTAAATAGTGAACCGCTTACTACTGGATCTGCAGAAGAAATGACCAAGGACTTGATGAAAAGAGTGACCCAGGCTTGCGACACCTGCATGCCCCGTAAACGGGGCATGAACCAAAGACCTTTGGTGCACTGGTGGAACGAACACATCAGCTTCCTACGGAAAGAGTGTCTCAAGAAAAGAAGAATATCTCAGCGTGGTTATCGGCGGCCTGACTCAGCGGAACTAGTCGCAGAATACAAGAAAGCTCGTCGACATTTAAAAAAAGCCATCAAGGATAACAAGAAGAACTGCTGGTAGGGGTAAATCAACGAGGTGGACAAAGACTTGTGGGGTAGACCTTACAAAGTAGTCATGGCACACCTGAAATATCAGCCAGTGCCGTCTCCTACGTGTCCTCAACTCTTACAGAAGATCGTGACTGCGCTGTTTTCACGACAGCGCGTTTTCAACTATCTGTTGGCATAGGACGAACTGAATGATATTCTACCTGTCACGAAAGAAGAACTGATAGAAGCTTGTAACCGCGTCGGGAATAATAAAGCACCAGGATTGGACGGAATCCCTAATATTGCCTTGAAAACATCTATTAAAGCAGCGCCAGCGTTATTCCTCGACGTCTACAACATCTGCTTGAAGGAAGGGATTTTTCCTCGGAAGTGGAAACAACAACGGCTGGTACTACTTCCTAAAGGGAAAAAGCCACCGGAAGAACCGTCATCTTATCGTCCACTCTGCATGCTGGATACAGCCGGTAAGATACTAGAACGTATAATCCACCAAAGGATAGAAGCAGTTGTCGATCCACTCTTAGCAGACAATCAGTACGGATTTCGGAAAGGACGATCAACACTGGATGCGATCAACCTGGTTGTCGGTATAGCCAAAGACGCAATCGCCGGTACCAGATGGACAATAGTAGAAGCAATGTTGTCATCAAGAGCCTCCTGGAACGCCATCAGCACATTTGCAACAGAAGTCCTCATAGACTTGCGTTCCATCGAAAGAAGAAGAGCAAATGACAACAACTAGAAGAAAGGTAAAATAACACCTTAGCTACCAGAAGAAAGAGCAGTAGTTAGATCCTCCCCTCACGAAGTAATGCCTAACGGCGGTTTCCATGAAGGATTAGGGGAAAGAGGAAAACGGGTTTAGGGTTTAGTGGGTAGGGGCGCTAGCGTCGAGTTTTAGTATGACACTGCGTCGAGTCGCCACATATCCAGGCCAAACAACTATGCCTAGAATCCGTAAAAAGGATTCTCCCCCCCCCTTAGAACAAAAAAAAACACACACACACACACACACACACACACAAACACACACACACGGACATACGGACATCACCGCGGAAACATTCGGGGAAGCTTCCTAGGACCTTAAAACGTCAACATCCGTTGAAAACTCGATTTTCGAAGAACGAGGTAAAACCAATAACTTCCCGATTTTCGAAAATTTTCAATTTTCTTAGTGGGAAGTTAAAAAAAAACACAGTTCTAAAAATTTCACGGTCTTTTAAGATCAGTACAAGGTACTGTACAAAAATAATTGAGCCAAAATTTTAATGTCGATCGTCATTTTTGACGATTTTCAAAAATTTTTAATTTGGCATTTTTCAAAACTTTTTTCCAAAATATTTTTTTTTCAATAGCCCCAAGTGTCCCCTTTCAAACAAACGAAAGGCTATTCCTGTATCTATTATAGCGTAAGAGATATTTCAAAAATAACGAAATTTCGAATTTGCATCTTTAATTTATTTTTATTTTAATTTATTTTTTTTTTTAAACTTATTAAGGATTAGTTTTTTGATTTGGAATAAAATTATAATCTGTATCATTCATTATAATATACTTATTATTCATTCATATTATTCATATATATTTGATTGCAAAATGCACTTGAAAATGATAATGTAAAAATAGGTACTATCTGCAGATAGATTCTAGTTAAATTCCAAATGGACGTCACTTCTATGTAAGATGGGACTGACGAGTATGCGTGTGGTACTGACAACCATCTGAGACAAATAAATCTCAGATGGCTCTGAGCCCCATATCGGATTGAACTGAAATAAACGAAAACTGTACCTACTACAATCTACATAGAAGTAGTAACCATTTTTAAATTTTTTTCACTATAGATGGAACTACACGGAGAAAAAAATTTTGCTATAGGAACTCTATAGTAGTTAGTTAGTTGTAAAAAGTTCCAGTAGGTTAACGTATTCTTATAGTAGCAATACCGTTTGGCTCCTGCAACTCTACATCGTTGAGCTCTGAGAGCTAAACGTTATTTACCTCTTACAACTCTACAGGATCGTTCTAAGACTATAACAAATTTTTGGCAGTCTGCTTAGTAATTTTTTTTACGATTTAGCATTGATAATTTAATAAATAAATGCGGCAGAACGAATTTATATTGCCAACAATAATTGTATATGACAAATAAGAATAGTATTATAATAGAAATAAAATAATAATAGAACTTATATTAAAAATAAAAATTATTTGTAAAATAAAAATATGGTTGTCACAAAATTATCTTATTTTTTTAATTATATCAATAAATATTGGACATAAAATCACTACCGTATATGCACAAGAAAAGATAAATAAACGAAAACAAATTTTATTTTGTGTTAAATGGGGTCTTTTTAATGTATTCTGATAACTTATTACTTATCACAATATATTCAACTAATAAATTAAATTAAGTCACTGCAAATGAACCTTGAAAAACCATAAATACAAAACTGTTCTAACGAAATTTAATTTCACAAAAAAAAAAAAAAAAAAAAACCTATTTCCTTAAATAAATAAACTGGAAACTTAATTGCCCTCATATATTTTTAATAATATGGATAAGTAACAAAATAATTCTGTTTTTCATTTTAGAAGGTTATGAAATATGTCAGCGCACTCCACTACTGCGCAACGTAGGGCGCTTCCAACTATACCTCTTGGCACTGAGAACAATCCCGTAGAGCTCTGAGAGCTCAACAACATTGAGTTATCAGAACTAAATAACATTATGTTACTGTAACTCTACAACGAATAGTAAACTGTGTATAGTTGTGATAACTCTACAGTTAGGTTACCAGAACGAAATTTTTTTTTCCGTGTAGGTTCCGTCCAACATGGAAACCAGTTAAATCTCATTTTTTCCATGTATTTTATTCCGAAAACAGAAATTTATTTAAAGGGATGATTATACCAATACCAAGGACATTTTAAGCCAGTGCATTATTATTAATCGCAAAAATAAATAATAATTTCTTAAATTTACATGATTATTAGAGTTAATGGTTTTAAAATAAAGTTGGTGTATGCAAATGAATATAATTTTCTTAGGACGATCGATACTAAATTCCTTATCTTTCTCCTTAGTCATTTGACGAGGCCGCAGACCTTCGGTGTCGAGGCCAAAACGGGAGCCCGTTAATTTGTTCGAGGCGAGTATGCGAGGCGCCAGTCTGACCAATCTCTCTTCAAGCTTCTCACATATACAGCATCTCTTTGTACATGGATGATTATAATATCGATTTCTATCATACAGGATACATATTCTCATTCCCATGGGATATATAATATCTCTAATTCGTTTCCATATTTATGTCATCGAATACTCTACGCTAATTAATTTACTATTTTAAAATCGAATCATACGTCCATATTTTTTGTTCAAAAAAGCTTTTATAGTATCCATTTCTTAAAAATATAACATTTTTTTCTGTAACTGATTATTTTTTTTTAAATATAAATCAATTTATTAATTTATTAATTTACATATCAATATATGGCAATGATATGAGTATAATTGATTCCTGTTGTTATAATTGGTGAAATATATGTAACCTATTATTTCGGTGATGTAAAATAACTCCATATATGTGATTAACAATAGTATGCACGTATAATACTTTTCGATTCAATCAAATATATAAATTGAAAAGTATCACTATTACATAAATATTTGGTTCGATTGTACAGACGGTAGTTCTCTCGATCAATAAAAAGTTAAAATGGAAAAAAAAAATTACGCGAAGAAATTTATTTTACAACGAAAAAAGCGCTGTGGTTGCATATGTGGTTGAAAAACAATATGTTTGTTCGGATGAACGAGACATTGTATAGGTATTATTTTGGAAAAATTTAAATTGTCTATTAGCTGGATGTAACCACAAATGAGGTGAGGCCATTTGTTACGAATGTACGCTTCAATTCAATTTCCCATGTAAACTGGCTAGCTTCACAATTACAACGAGCATTCATATAAAACGCCAATGAAATCTATGTATGTATACAATACACAAATTCTCTTCGAAAACTCACTTAGAATGAAATTCTATTTCAACGTTCAAGCTTGACCCGAATATATACATGTATAAAAATAAATTTTAATTGATTTAAATCTCTACCAAAAATAGAAAGTTGTTAAAATTTATTCTTCACGTAATTACATCTTAATTAAATTACCAATGAATCTAAAAATGGTAATGATAAGATAAATTTTTGTTTTTATTGGTAATTATTATATAATGGCAGTCAGAAAAAGATATTAACTTTTGTATTATTTACAATGATTGTTATTTTAGAAATAACCTATTGTATTTATCTTTGTAACAATATCCCAGAGAATGAAGAGATATTGAACAAACAAAGAAAAACATAAAGTTAGAAGGTAATACCTTCAATATTATTACGTCGTTTAACTGAAGACGTTTCCAGCTACGAAAATCGAGACGACGGTTATCACAACGATGTATAAAGCCGCGACACTACACTAGGTGAGATTGCTTGACGCCATCAAAGCCAACGATGTTATACAAAAAGACAGAAAATGAACACAAGATATAGATAAAACTTCTAAATTACAAAAAACATTATTTTTTTAATTAAATTTCTCTTCTTAACTAAAAAATTTTTTTATAACTTTAAACATTTATTTGCATATTTTACTACTTTAAATGAATTAAGAGCGGTTTATAGTTGATTTTCAAACGTGTTTTTCTCATGTATGTGATAAAATTTCGAAAAAAAACGCTTCGCTCTTCGATAGATAATTAAATTATCTATCGAAGAGCGAAGCGCTTTTTTGGAAAATTTTCATTTATTTATGCATAAAATGCGTTTTAAGATTCCCTTTGTTGTACAAGTATGACAGAGATACTTTCGTTTGTCCAATAGAGGGCGAGAGAGAGAGAAAAAATGTAAACCCTTCTTAACAATCAAGTTATATTATTTTGTTTAAGTTATATTTTTAATTTAGATTATCATCAATTTTTGGATTCACTTCAAAAAATGACTTCATACGAAAAACCTGTTTGTCTTACTATCAGAATTTTTTTTTAATGATATAAAAATTTTATGCAGGTAGCAAAATTGTTGTAAGATAATAGCTTCATACAGTAGCTGGAATCGACAAATACAAAAATGAAAAAATTACAGTTTTAAATGAAAATAATAAAAATTTCGAGAATGTTAAATACTATACGAAAAGAAACAATTCTGAACTTTGAAATAAATTTTCTTGATATAAGAAAATAATTAGAAAGAAAAAATTAATCGTGAACCAAGACGGTTTTTTCTTGCTCCAAAAAAACCAAGCATTCTTGATAATTTGTTTGGTTCAAGTAAACTTTTTAACTTCCCGCTAAGAAAATCGAAGATTTTCAAAAGTCCGAAAGATATTATTTTCACCCCGTTTTGCAAAAATCGAGTTTTCATTAGATCTCGACATTTGAAGGTCACCGAAAGCTTCCCTGACTACCCCCGCGATGTTATTATATCTGTATGTATGTATGTATGCGTTCGTGTGTGTGTGTGTGTGTGTGTGTGTGTGTGTGTGTGTGTGTGTGTGTGTGTGTTTGTGTAAGTATGTAAATCGCTTATAACTTTTGAACGACTAAACCGATCGGAACCTACCAAACGGCGTTCTAAAGAGTTCCCTCTAAATTAGATTTCCTGTAACTTCGGTGACTTCAGGGTCTACCGTTTTCCTCATTTTTTTCTGTGTAATTGCTCTAATTGTTATGTTTTACACAAAAGTATTAAAATTAATATCGAAATATTTAAATACCACGCATTGCACAGTTAAAGTTTACAGTGCGAAAAGAAGGAGAAAGGGATTAAGTAAAAAAACGCTGTGTTTGTTATGGTTATGATAAAAAACAAATTAAAAAAACTCAGGTCGTCATCATTTTTGGATTTTTTTTGTATACAAACACTAATTTATGACCCCATAAATATTCAAAGTTTACTTAATTATTGACTCTTCGATTGGATATAGCTATTAAGTTTAAAGCTTATGACATTTTATAACATAGTTTTCATTCTAATGCATCGATTGGAACTAGTCGAATAGCAGGCCTTATACTCATAGGTTCTAAATATCATATTCTGTATCTTACAATTAATGATCGATTTCATATAATGCTATTTATTTACTTTAAAATTAACTTTAAAAAAAATTACCTAATAAAAGTGCAATAATCCAAAGATATTAATGAAATTAATTTTTTGCTTTCAATTGTATTTTATTAGATATAACAATAATGCGGATATCCTATTTCAAAACATAATAACATAATAACTGCAAAATGATTAAACCTGTTTTATTTTCAAATTTTTAATTCAAATCGTAAACTTTTTTACCACATAGCAAATTTTAAAAAATTCAAGAAATGTCAGTTATTCTGTTTTGAAATGGAGCAGTCGAATAGTATACAATAATCAAAATAAATATATTTTCACTCGTTTATTGCAGTTTTATTTCCAACATTGAAATTTTTCTATATCACAATTGAGTCTATTTTATCCATGGCTTAATTAACTTCAAACAAACTGATGGGGAACGTAGACCAACTTACAGCGCTCTCACATTTTGACAAGTTTTTGAAAAAGATAAAAAGCGAACCAGACAATCTATCATTCACTTCAATTAAATTTTGTGCCTTTTTTTCTTAGTTTTTTTAGGAAAGTGTTCAACTAATCCCGTTCAATTAAAAAAATTGTTTAAAACTATAAATTTTCTAGTTTAGAGCTCGCAGTGTTTCTTATTACTACACTATATATTATTTTTCAACTACTCTTGTTTTGACGTGCATATTGTAAATACACATCCGGGATATTTTTTTTTTTTAATTTTGAATTTAAATACTGATTATACAGAAAATCTGACTCGCAACATTAATATTCTGCAATATTTACATTGTTTTATTTGTTAATAAAAAAGTATTACCTTTGCTTAAATATATTTATAAAAACAGTCAGGTGAACTTAAACTACCACCACTAAAAAAAAGTCACTGTCATCTATATAGATTTACTAATCTGTCAAAGTGACAGACAAATACGCGAGATAGGCACACTATACATAGCAATATACTCTGATCCCGTTATCATACAACGTCACTAAAACATGATTTTACCATTGACACTTTCATCTCACCTTGACGAGTTGCCAGCGCAGTGATAATGATCTATCGATCTGAGAAAAATATAAAACGAATTAACAGAATGCAAATAACACACAACAAAAACAACAATAACAATAGCAACGATAACAATAACTGTGACAACAACAACTATAGTAATAATAATGATAATCACAATAATAAAAGGAATTTAACGAAACTCTAAACTGAAACAAAATATATGATGCATAGAGAACCGCCGATACTCTCGCGAAGCACAAGCGAGTCGAACTGGCCGTAGACGCGAGTCATCAGTGGTTTTATACAAACGACCGGTCTCCCGGGACTTGGTGTTATATGCCAGCACTCAAGTCAAGCCTTTAGCAATACAACACACAATTAAAGCCAAAATACCGGCAGCATTACGAGAATCAAGTACTGTACCTGCTTGCTCGATCATATATTGCTCGCTCGGGTTTACTTTATTCTACTTTATTGTTTACCACGTGAGTCATTTTGCCAATATGAGATTGTCGCTGAGACATCCCCTCTCCAATGACCCCGTCTTGTTATTATTCGTTTCTTTTTTTTTTTATCTTCTTACACATATTACTCTTTTTTTGTTATGCTTGAATGATAATTTTCATTCGTGTAATCGTCTTATAATATGTATCTGGATACACTAATTCCTTATGACTTTACTCAAGGATTTTTTAAGACAACAATTAGTCAAAAGATAAGTTATAAGTTATAAGTCTTAATGTGTGATTGTCATAATTGTAAATACCTTTAAAACTATTTTTCTTAGTAACAAATTATTAAAACAAATAGTATCATAAATGACAATCGCTATCTTCACTAATAACCTTATTTTTTGTTTTCTTTCATTTTTAGATGTAATAAAAGATATAATAAATAAATTTAACGATTTCAATTACGCTTAATTCCGTTTGAATTTTCAACGGCTATTTTGTAACAGTAACAATGGAAACTTGACAACTTAAAAAACTAAAATTCTTTATCGTCTATCGAGTTTAATCGATCAACTGAAAGAAAAAAGTATATTTTTAAGAATGGCAAAAAGTGTGCACATTTAAGTCAACTCGTTGCTTCACTCCATCCTTTCCTTATTCAACTCATCCTCGTTAGTTTATTTACTTTTTTTTTTATCTCATTCACAAGAATATAAGAACAACTGAGATAGAGAATATGCAAGAAAAAAAACATTATTGAGGCGATCGCGATAATTCTGGCACGCGAGATCAACGGCTGCTCACGATTCAGGAATTCCACTGAGTAGAACAGATGATTTATTTGTCGTTGAAAGATAACGTACGTGACGTTCGCTACATGCCGCATACTTTTTCTATCACACTCCCTACATTTTAATAAATTAATATCATTTTTTCATGATTCATTATCAGATATCTTATAAACTATCATTAAAATCATCATATCAACAAAACATAAAATATTAAACCGCCAGACTCTTTTCATCACAGAAAATTAGAAAAATTTTGAGTTCATTGAAATTAAATTTCTTTTATTTTCAATATTCGTTATTAATTATCTATTAATTTTTCAAAAATATATAAATTCTAAAAACTTCAAGTTCAAATTTTAATTCCAAAAGATTACTCGAATTTATTTCCCGTATAAAATATGTAATAGACTTTAGATGTTTTGTAATAACCTGTGCTGATAAAAAAAAAAAAACTATTAAATTGAAGAAAAAAAAATTTGAAAAATGGTTGATCTGTAGGCCATTTCTGGAATTTTCTGCTATATATTCGATCTCAAAATTCGTAAAAAATTTGTGAAAAATTATAAATGGGTGATTCTCTGTAAGGACGTCTTAAATCTGTACAAAGTTGTCCGACCAAATTATTTTTGATTTTATAAGAAAAAAAATTAACAAGGGCTACAAAACTATCAGCTTAATGATAATAAATAAACAGCCAAATTAATTTTTGTTTTTTCGATATTTGTGTGTCTTTTGCCATATAACATGACAGGGGACTGTTTACCAGGGGACTGTTTTTTTTTATCAAATTGAGAAAAATCAAGCAAACTATTTCAATGCATTCAATTTTTCAAGTTCTCAATGAATGTTTACATTAATTAGAATAATATTAAGACTTATGGATCCAATTTTATAAACAAATTATAAATAAAAATAGTTGCCAGGGGACTGAGTTTTGAAGTGGCCCAGACACATATTTCCAGCACAAACGGTGCTTTGACACTAAATAAAATGGCGATAAAGCGTTAACAGCCCTATATTTATTAACTTAAAGCTAGTTAGATCCTTATAAACCTTACAAAGGTAAAGTAACATGCTGGATTTTTTTTTTTTGTCTTTGAACTTCTGGCAGGAGACTGTTCTTAAAATGTCTGGGACAAGCTTTAGTTAAATGAATTTAATGAAACAAATTAACTTTCGGTACTTTTTATTGAAGAAGATTGTTAGTTAACTAATTAAGTTTATATAAACATTATGGACCAAATGATATATTATGGACGAATAACTTAAAATTTAATCTTAAAGTTTTAATTTTGGGAATGGGACAGCCCAGGGGACTGTTATTTCGGTGGTTTACGAATTTATAGCAAATAAACCAAAATTTATTTCATTTTAGTTTTCAATGCTCCAAATAGAAATGTTTTTTTACTAACGTAACAAATTTTTTTTAGTAACAAAATAACAATTTTTCCAATAAAAAAATGCCTGGGACAGCGAAAAACATCCTTACAGAGAATCACCCATATACGAATATATGAAAAATATATCAAAATGCATGTGGGAACTCAAATGAAAGCTCTTGATGAGTGTAACATCGGGATGAGCTTATATCTTGAAAAACGTCAATAGTTAAAAAAGTACAGTGCAATTTAACAAAAGTCATTATTTAATAATGCAAAATTTTATTTATTTATAGTTCACAAGTCGCGGCAGTCACATAGTGACTGCGAGGTTACTACTTATAGTTATTAAATTTGCAAAGTTATAAATAATAACACACTGAGAAAAAAGTATTTTGATAATCACAATACTTGGTATTTTGATAATCAAAATACTAAGTATTGTGATTATCAGAATATAAGTCAGTTCAAGACCTATACTCTGCGCAGTAAGCTATAATATATGCTCTGTCACTGCCATCGACGTTTTAACACTAACAGTTAGTTTATTTGATTTATGCACTGGTAAAAATAGATTTCAACTAGTATTTATTATATTAGCTTGAAAAAAATTTATTATTACACTTTTAATTTTAATTTTAATTTGTTTTGTTAGCTTTTTAAGTCAATTGATTTGTGCCAGTAAAGTGAGGTTATAAACATCTAATAGTTTGTTACATTGGTATACTGATAATCAGTATACCTAGGTATTGTGAAAATCAGTATACTTATTGTGATAATCAAAATACCACGTATTCTTAGTAGCACAATACCAAGTATTCTGATTATCAAAAAAAATTAGAAAAACGGTTGACCCTGAAGGCCATCCCTGCAACTTCCCGCTAATTCCATACTTAGGCGCTTAAAATTGCACCAATGACGTTTTTGAGCTCTTCGAGTTTAAAAATACAATTTATGGGTTATTTTGAGCTCTCCGAGCTCAAAAAGATTGCTTTCCTATGCTTTTGAGCTCTTCGAGCTCAAAAGTCTGATAGAGATTTGATAAGACACTATTTTTTGAACTTTTAAACCGCAATAACTTTTGAATGAATAAACCGATTTTCACGCGGTTGGCAGCATTCGACACAGTTTTTCAAGCCTCACAAAGAATCTTAAATTTTTAATTGATCGCGCTAGGAATTTCGGAGTTATTCCGAAAAAACACTTTTTCGGTTTTCTTTCGTTCACGATATCTCTCGAACGAATCAACCGATTTTGACCGGACTGGTGGCGATCGACGTGGTTTTTTGAGGTTAAGAGCTGATTAGTTTTTGGAATTGAACCATCAAGCCGTTTAAAAGTTATTCCAAAAAAACCACATTTGAAAAAAATTTTTTTTTCAGTTTTTTGAAGATTTCTCAAAATCTATTGATCTGAATCAGTCCAAATAGATTTCAAAATCTAAGTTTGGTCAAGCCCTTTCGAATGGCACCAACCGCGATGAAATCGGTCACGCTGTTCAAAAGTTATAAGCGGTTCACATACTTTCACACACACACACACACACACACACACACACACACACACACACACACACACACACACACACACACACACACACACACACACACACACACACACACACACACACACACACACACACACACATATATATATATATATATATATACAGACACCGTAACAACCTCGCGGGAAGAGTCAGGGAAGCTTCCTGTGATCTTCAAACGTCGAGATCTGATGAAAACTCGATTTTTGTAAAACGGGGTGAAAACAATAGCTTCCCGATTTTTGAAAATCTTCGATTTTCTTAGCGGGAAGTTAAAAATATCCTTAGTAGCAAAATACTTTTTTCTCAGTGCATGGTATAGTGTAAAATAGTAAATTACACCGTGTTAAGTTTACACGAGTGAAAATTTCACATGGAGGAAATTTTATACCGACTTTTCACACTTTCACGACGGTGTAAAAGTCTCTGGGTCCAACTTTTACACCGAAATTTTTTACAGTGTATATCAAATCAATTTCTTCATAATAATTCTATTGCACGACTCATGATGCGAAGCATCAGAGAGTGCTTTACGATCGAAAAATTTTTTTCGCCTCATTTTGGTAACTATTTTTAATATTATAGCCTTGTTAGTTCACGGAATCAAGATATTTTGCATACTATTGTCAAGATAATTTAATGGAGATTAATTCCATACTTCTTAAAAATTGATTTAGTGCAATAGAAACGGAAAAAAACATCAAAATAGGTCAAAAAATTTTCCTATCCGTCATGTATGAAACTCCGGAAACACTGTAACTTGTGAAAAAATCAATTATTTGAGTTAAAATTTTTTTTTTTAATTCTAATCGACAATTGTAGGTCACCGAATGCGAATGGCTAATCAATTCAGTGTCGTTTGATTACAATTAATAAAAAAAACGAAAACTACAAGACTGTATATCTATATATATCCATGTAAAATTAACATGGACGGTGATATATCTATATCTATACAGGGTGTCCCAAAAGTCACGGACACCATTGTAGCATCTGATGAAAAAAATAATTCTGAGACGAAAAGTCCTTAGCCATTTTTCAATTAACCGTATAGATAATTAATTATTAATTAAAAATAACGTCTCTTTATTTGTTAGAGAGAGAGCGCCAGTGTCCAGTAAAGTATGTGCCAAACAAAGACACAACTAACTGTATGACTAACTAGTTTCTATAGCTAACGTAGTCACACATATTTACTTACACATTCACACGTGCAAGCGTCTTCGTTGGAACGCACTTGACTTGACACTAGTGCTCTCTCTCTAACGCATAAAAGGACGTTATTTTAATTAATAATTAATTATCTATGCGTCTGATTAAAAAATGGCTAAGGACTTTTCGTCTCAGAATTATTTTGTTTATCAGATGCTACAATGGCGTCCGTTACTTCTGGGACACTCTGTAGATATTATGTACATTTATTTTACCAGGGGCGCTTGTGCAGTACCTTCCTAGTACAGCTGTTTTTTCGGCAACTAATTTTGAACGACTTTTGTTTTTTTTTTTTTTTTTTTTTTTTTTTTTTTTTTTTTTTAATATTTCATGATTAAATGAGCATTGTGAGTCGAGCACTTTTGGATTTTCCAAACTTTTTTTTTGTTCTTTGCTTATAGTTATTAGATTTAATTAAAAAAACTACCTTAAATTTTGATCACTCGATAACATGAAAAGTACAATACTTGGAAAGTAAAAAAAAAATCGAAAACAATCTTTATTTAGAAATCAAAACTGTTCATTTTTAACCTAAAAAAGTGCCATTTGGCAGCCGGACGAAGTAGATTTCCTACTTGAATAAAATTACAACACTAATAATAAAAATACTTCAATCACATTGATGGAATTCCTTCTCCGTAAGTTAAAACGAATTCAATAGTAAAATTTCATTAAATATCTTCAGACAAATAGGTTATTTTCAGTTTAGGATAATGCAATGACATGAAAATTAAAGCTCGTTTAATGGGATTTAAAATGCAATTTACAAAAATTCGATAAGTTAAGTTTTGAACTACTTTACTAATTAAGTTCATCTTTGACTTGACTTTGGCATTTGTCTAAAAATTAAGTATGTTGAGTTTGGAGGAAATCCATTATGAATTAGATACGGTATCGTTCGGACAAGCCGCGTTATATCGTATATTAAGAGGTCGCGAATTGAATTTTTCGATTTTTCATTTAATTAACACGGAAAAAAATTTCTAGAAAGTTTGGATTTTTATTTTTCTTGATTGAACCAACTCCATCGAACGAACAATCCATATTCTTACAGAAAATTGAACGCTGAATCAAAAAGGTCTCTTATCATTTTTTGATAAATGCAATCCTCCGAAAGTTATTCAAGGTTGAAGTTAAGTTTATTGCAAATTTTTGGATTATTTCACTTTTACGGTAAATTTATTATTGTTTAGAAAAAAATTTTTATTGATTTTCAAAAAATATCCAATTTCGGCAACATATAACATTGAAATTGATAATTATTTTAAAAAAATAAAAAAATAATGGGACATTCAAGTACATTTTTACTTCATTATTGGTTTAAAAATAAAATTTTTTTTATTAAATCTATCATGTTAGCAATGTTGGAGTCATCGGCTCATGCGTGTCATCCTACCTACCCCCACTGTCCTATAATCATCACTATAGCATAAGAATACTATTGTACGAATAACTAATAAGTCTGTTATAATAAACCATCAGGTATAGGTGCTTATTTAACGGTTCCTTGTAACTACTCATTCACCTGAGCCAGTCTTCCACTACAGATCCCAACAGGTTATGGGCCCAGGAAGCTGGTTTGGATAATGAGGTAGACAAGTAAAAGTAAGGTTTCAAGTTAACATAAGGGTTTTTAGTTAACTTGAAAAAGTAAAGTAAAGTGAAGCACGGTAAAGTGCATAAAGTAAAGGACAAGTAAAGTAAAGTTAAGGTGTTTTAATTGAGAGTACACTATTTCCTGTAGGTAAGGTGCTATAATTGAGCAACTCTCAATTAAATAAAGGTAAAGCTAAAATAAAATAAAGTTAAAGTAAAGTAAAATAAAATAAAGTTGAAGTAAAATAAAGATAAAGTAAAGTCAAAGTAGAACTGTCGAGTAAAAATTGAAGTTCAAGTGAAGTTACAGTCAAGTCTAAAATAAAGTTGAAGTCAAGTTTCCAGTACAGCATAATCAAATGAAGTTGAAGTCAAATCCAAGCGGTACAGTCAAGATAAATCAATTTCAGTTAGTCAAAGTCAAGTTCCAATACAGCATAATTAAGTAAAGTTGAAGTCAAGTTCTAGTGGTACAGTCAAGATAAATCAAGTTCAATTTAATCAAAGTCAAGTAAAATTGCAGTTTAGTCTAAGTCAAGTTGCAGTGAAGTATAAAATCTAGAGTCAAGTAAAGTCGCAGTTTAGTCAAGGTCAAGTTACAGTACAGCAAAGTCAAGTTGCAGTGAAGTATAAAGTCTAGAATCAAGTAAAGTTCCAGTAAGAGTCATAGTCGAGTAAAATCAAGTAACAGCAATGTAAGTTAGAGAAGAAGTGGAGCTAAAAGACGAAGATCGGAACCGTCATGATGAAGACAAGGATCGGCATTTCAGGATTATAAGGACAAACTTGCAATTGAAGATCAACCATAGTATCAAACATTTACCACAGATTTGAAGCCCTATGAGTCACCAATCTATCACTACTTTGGAATTTGGATAGTAACATCAAAGATAAAGCATGACATTAGGGCGACATACTCCGGAGAATCATCTATGATTATTATCCATGATAACCATCATGCAGCGGTTCAGGGGAAGTCTTGATAGAAGAAGCAACGTCACTCTATTTACATTTTGTAAAATAATTTAAATCTTAATCTGTAAATATTTGAGGCCTTTCTGGCACTACCCATTTTAATTTTATTACCTATTATTATTAGTTATTGATTCATTGTTATTTATATGCCATTTTTAATAAATGAAAGAATCCACGCATATTACCGATGAGGGGAAGTGTTGGAGTCATCGGCTCATGCGTGTCATCCTACCTACCCTCAATGTCCTATCATCATCACTATAGCATAAGAATACTATTGTAATAATAACTAATCAGTCTGTTATAATAAACCATCAGGTATAGATGCTTATTTAACGGCTCCTTGTAACTACTCATTCATCTGAGCCAGTATTCTACTACAGATCCCAACAAGCAATAATCTGTTATAATAACAACTATGTTCAAACAGCTTTTCATTGCTGAATTTTTTATTAGTATAATTTGTTCTAGAGTCCCTCTGTTAGTTATCACTGATAACATGTACCGAAATCGCGTTTGTGTATAAATATTATTGAATAGTTATAAAGACATGAACATTAATTATGTAATGACTTTGAAAAAAGTAATTGATAAATAGATATTATTCATCATAAAATTCGATACTGTTGAATTTTTCAATCGAAATACACTTCTCACAAAAACTAAGGGAGCAAAAAAAAATCCAAATTTTTGGGGGATTTTCAACAGGCTGTAACTTGTAGAAAAATCGTTGTAAAGCAAATCAAAAAAAGCAAATTATAGCTCTAAATATCTAGTTTTCGGATCACAATATACTATTATTATACGAGTTTATTTACTCATTCTTATTAATTGATCTTGTTGTAATTGTGAATATTAATTAATTGTAATAATAAAAATGAGTGAATCACAAAATGCTGAATCTTCAACAAAAGTTCCTGCCTCTCCGACATATACATGCATATAGGGGAAGGGGGGTGGGCAAAATGGGCCCCCTAAAATTTTCAAAATCCAAAAATATTTAGGGGCAAAATGGGCCCCCAACACTTTCAATTCTCGAAGTGTTTGAGAGGTATAATAGGCTGATTAGACTTTAAAAACCAAAGAATATTTTTCAGTTAAACGTGTTCTAGAATTTTTGAATTATAGAAAAAATTATATAGGTAAAGTACGAACTAGGTCACGCCTTAAATAATAGCATTATTTACTATATTTTTTGTTAAAAAACTATTTATTTTACAAAAGCTTCCCTGACTATTTTTGCGATTGTGTGTGTGTGTGTGTGTGTGTGTGTGTGTGTGTGTGTGTGTGTGTGTGTGTGTGTGTGTGTGTGTGTGTGTGTGTGTGTGTGTGTGTGTGTGTGTGTGAGTGTGTATGAATGTGAACCTTTCATAACTTTTAAACGGCTCGACCGATTCAAACGGGATTGACAGCAATCGAAAGAGTTTCTTTGCCCCTAAATATTTTATAATATTTAAGGTAATTCGGGCCAATAGATTTTGAGTAATCTCAAAAACAAAATTTTCAGAAATTTTTTTTTTTTTTTAATAAATTTTAATATACTAAATCAATCGTTTTCAAAAACTAATCAGCTCTTAACCTTAAAAAACTGCGTCGATTGGCATTAACACGATCAAAATCGGTCGATTCGTTTGTAAAGTATCGTGAACAAAATATCAGGGAAAAAGTGTTTTTTTTTTTCTTACATAACCTCGACACTTATTCCTGGATCGTTTTTGACTCAACGAGATGATTTTTAGAGCTTAAAAAATCACTTCAATCGCCGCCAATAACGTCAAAATCGGTTGAATGGTTCGAGAGATATTTAATTTTAAAAAATTGAAAAAGTATTTTTTTATTACATCTTTGAAATTTCACGTCCGATTGTTTGGTTAGTGATAAATAATCTTTTTGTTCTAGAAAGACTCCATAGAATACCTTTAATTTTTTTTAAATCGGTTAATTCATTTGTGAGATATCGTCAAAAAAATCCTAAAAAATTGTTTTTTTTTTTTGTGATATATTTTTATTGGCTTCACCAATCGATTCGAAAAACTGATCGGTTTTTATGCTTAGAAACCCGCGTTGATCGCCGTCAACGCGACTGAAATTGGTTGATTAGTTTGAGAGATACCGTTGTCGAAATAATTCAAAAAACGCGTTTTTTTTTTAAATTACTCCGACATTTTTTACCTGATTTATTATTGCTTTTGGCGTGAAATGTGGAGCGCTTAGGTATGGAGCTAGCGGGAAGTTGCTGGGATGGCTTTTAGGGTCTATTGTTATCCTAATTTTTTATACTGAATACATAATAAAAAAATTCAAAATATAAAACAAGTAAGAAACATATTGAGTTTTTTGGGGGGCCCATTTTACCCCACTTTTCTCAATTTTTTAATTTCGATATACACAAAAAAATTAATACCATAAACTCAGTAAAAGGCCAAAAAAAGTAAAACGAGCTGAAAAACTCATATTATAAAAATTTTCTAAAGGTGGCCCATTTTGCCCCACATTTTCAATTTTTTATTTTTAATGAACAGAGCAAATTGAGGTCAAATACTTGGCAAGGGACTAAAAAAAAGTAAAACCAGAGAAAAACACTCAGGATATCAAAATTTTTTTCTTAAGGGGCCCATTTTGCCCCCCCCCCCTTCCCCTATAAATTTTTGAACCATATGTATTTTCTGAATCAGTTCGATGAACTGAGTCAGAAAAAAGCAAAATTTTTCGAAAGTTCCGCCATGAGGACAAATGCAATAGTAGGATTTCTATGAAATCTACTAAAAATTACAGAATAACAAAAAGCAATCGATTTATCTCGCTGCCCACTTGGAAAAGCTCACTCAACATTTGTCAATATTTTAAATGGTTGATAAGACAAACAATTCTATATAGCTAATGATAAGTCAGTACTTTTATTACTTCATAAATAATTAGCTAATTTCTATTATTTATTATTACTTAAAAAAATCTGAAAAACGGTTGACCTAAAGGCCATCCCTGCAACTTCCCGCTAATTCCATATCTAAGCGTTTAAAATTGCACTTATGACGTTTTTGAGCTCTTCGAGCTCAAAAATAGAATTTAGATGTTATTTTGAGCTCTTCAAGCTCAACGAGTTAGCTATTCTAAGCTTTTGAGCTCTTTGAGCTCAAAAGTCTGATAGGAGTTTAATAAAACAGTACTTTTTTAATTTTCAAACCGCAATAACTTCTGAATAAATGAACCGATTTTCATACGGTTGGCAGTATCCCACGCAGTTTTTCAAATTCTATGATATACTTTTAAACACAAACTGATCGAACCGAAAATTTTAGAGAAATTTGAAAAATTGACTTTTTCCGAATTTTTTCGACAACGATAACTCACGAACCAATCAACCGATTTTCACGTTCTTGGCGATCGACGTGGTTTTTTGGGCTCTAATAATTATTTTATTTCATCAAATACGATCCAAAAATAAATGTCGAAGTTATGTGAAGAAAACACTTTTTTTGAAATTTTTCGTTTTCGATAACTCTTGAACGAATCAACTGATTTTGACGGGGCTGGTGGCAATCGACGTGGTTTTTCAAATTTAAGAGTGGATTAGTTTTTGGGATTGATCGGTCGAGCTGTTTAGAAGTTATTCCAAAAAAACGATTTCTTGAAAATTTTAATTTTGAGATTTCTCAAAATCTAGCGAACCGAATCGATTTAAATTTTCACGACATTTAATGGCAATGATACTCTTTGGATCGCCACTTATTTTGATCCGATCGGCTGAGCCGTTCAAAAGTTATAAGAAGTTTACACACACACACACACACACACACACACACACACACACACACACACACACACACACACACACACATACAGCCGCACGGACACCATCGCGGGAATAGTCAGGGAAGCTTTCTGTGACCTTAAAACGTCGAGATCTGATGTAAAATCGATTTTCACAAGACGGGGTGAATAAATAACCAATAACGGGGTGAAACCAATAACTTTTCAATTTTTGAAAATTTTTATTTTTCTTAGCGGGAATTTAAAAATTCGAGGTTAGAGAATAAATGTAATTATTTGACAAATCAAAAATGGATTTCTGTTGAATAAACGAGAGTGCTACAAATCTAGGTCACAAATCGATCTTTTCAACCAACTAAACCGATCACTGTACCATTGCACGTAATTCAAGCTCTTTCTACTGTACAGTACAATCTCAATTCAAAGGTATAATTGTCAGTAACGAGTAGATGGGTAATAGGTACGTTCTTGCTACGACAGAGAGATCTAAACGTCTCTGCTTTCTACTGCGCTTTGTGCTCTTCTCTTCTCATTTGTCTTCCAATCTATCACTATCTGCCTCGCACAAAAAGGTGTAAATCCAACGATAATGTCTCACAAAATTAGATCAATACAATCAAGGTTATAGCAGCTACTTTTGATGCAATGGCTTTTGTGAGAATTAATCATAGTTATTACCAAAGTTACAAACAAATACATCTATTATATTTGATTTTATGTTTATTATTCAGTAAGAAAACAATACGTGCTTCAAGTGATTGTATCGACACATCATGCTTTCTACTTTGATTTATTTAACTGTAAATCACGTCATCTACTTCTGTCTAGCTGTGATGTAAAATTTGCTTACATACTTGCATCGTGACCGCACTGAAATATTGTGTGTGCGTAAGCATATGTTTAAAAAATTTGATTTACATTGTGTGTTATAATGTTTATCTTGAATTTGTGCGAAAAATTTTAAAAACAATAATAATAATTTCTAGAGTAAGCAATTCAGAAAATTCCAAGAAGCAAAAATTATTTCTATGCATGAAAAATTTTATTAAGCTACAACATTATTGACATACTGATTTGACCCCGAATATTTGCTTACTATAAATAGTTATAAGTTTTGACAACTATCAAAATTAGCAGTTACTTAAGTAAAGAAATTTATCAATTTGCTCTATAATTACGGGTCAAAAAAAAAACTCAATTTTTACTTGATTTGATGCGATTTCTTTTGAAGTTGTCAATTTGTCAACGATTTTACTTCAGATCTTGACTTTCTTCGAGCTCAAAAACATAATTTTTGTGTCATTTTGAGCTCTCCGAGCGTTTAATAAAACGATAGAGGTTTGATAAAACACTATTTTTTGAATTTTCAAACTGCAATAAACTGCAATATCTTTAAGTTCAAATTGATCGAACAAGGAAGTTTGAAGTAATTCCGAAAAAACACTTTTTCGGTTTTCTTTCGACAACGATAACTCACGAACAATCAACCGATTTCGACCGGGCTAGCGGCGTGTTTTTTTTTATGTGTTTTTTTTTATGTTTTTTTTTTTGTGTTAAGAGCTGATTAGTTTTTTGAATCGATCGGTAAAGCCGTTTAAAAGTTATTCCAAAAAAACCACATTTGAAAAAACACACACAGTGACAACATCGCAGGGGTAGTCAGGGAAGCTCCCTGTGACTTTAAAACGTCGAAATCTGATGAAAACTTGATTTTTGCAAAACGGGGTAAAATCAATAATTTCCCGATTTTTGAAAATTTTCAATTTTCTTTGCGGAAAGTTAAAAAGTAAATGTTATGTACACAGAAAAAAAAATGAACTTGAAAGAAAAGAAAAATTCTTGAACCAAGAAAATAATTTTGAAGAGTTTCATTGTCTTGAATCAAGGCGAAAAATTTTTTAATCAATTAAAATTTACTTTACCCAAGAAATATTTTTAAGTTTGAGAATTTTTCTACTCAAATCAAGAAGCTAATGTTCTTCAAAATTATTTTCTTGATCAAGTAAATATTTTTTTCTGTATATATCAAATTAAAGGCAATGTCATGAGCTATCACATAAATTTTTCAAAAATTAGCTATCACTTTTCAATCAAAAGTTATATATTAATGAAGTGACCGAAAATGTGATTTTTACTATTTTGAAAAATTTTAATGGCCGCCATTAATAAACTGATTCAGCGATTTTGCTCATTTTTGAATTCGTTCAAGGTAATTATGTGTGTACCAAGTTTCATCAATATCGGTTGAAAACTTTTGCAGATATCCTGATGACAAGGTCGGTTATATTGCATACATACACAGAAAAAAAAATTAACTTGAATCACGAGAAAAATTCTTGAACCGAGAAAATAATTTTGAAGAAGTCCATTGTCTTGGATCAAGACGAAAAATTCTTGAATCAAGTAAAATTTACTTTAAACAAGAAAAATTTCTTAGTTTAAGAATTTTTCTACTCAAATCAAAAACATGAAATTGTTCCAAATTATTTACTTGATTCAAATAAATTTTTAACTTCCCGCTAAGAAAATCGAAGATTTTCAAAAATCGGGAAGTTATTGTTTTCACCCCGTTTTGCAAAAATCGAGTTTTCATCAGATCTCGACGTTTGAAGGTCATAGGAAGCTTCCCTGACTATCCCCGCGAGGTTGTCACGGTGTCTGTATGTATGTATGTTTGTGTGTGTGTGTGTGTGTGTGTGTGTGTGTGTGTGTGTGTGTGTGTGTGTGTGTGTGTGTGTGTGTGTGTGTGTGTGTGTGTGTGTGTGTGTGTGTGTGTGTGTGTGTGTGAAAGTATGTGAACCGCTTATAACTTTTGAACGGCTTGACCGATTTCATCGCGGTTGGTGCCATTCGAAAGAACTTGACCAAACTTAGATTTTGAAAACTATTTGGACCGATTCAGATCAATAGATTTTGAGAAATCTTAAAAAAACTGAAAAAAAATTTTTTTTCAAATGTGGTTTTTTTGGAATAACTTTTAAACGGCTTAAAGGTTCAATTCCAAAAACTAATCAGCTCTTAATCTCAAAAAACCACGTCGATCGCCATCAGTCCGGTCAAAATCGGTTGATTCATTCGAGAGAAGTGAACGAAAAAAAACCGAAAAAAGAGTTTTTTCGGAATAACTCCAAAATTCCTAGCGCAATCAATTCAAAATTTGAAATTCTTTGTGAGGCTTAAAAAACTGCGTCGAATGCTTCTAACCACGTAAAAATTGGTTTATTCATTCAAAAGTTATTGTGGTTTAAAAATTCAAAAAATAGTGTCTTATCAAATCTCTATCAGATTTTTGAGCTCGAAGAGCTTTAAAGGATAGGAAAGCAATCTCTTTGAGCTCGGAGAGCTCAAAATAACCCATAAATTGTATTTTTGAGCTCGAAGAGCTCAAAAACGTCATTGGTGCAATTTTAAGCGCCTAAGTATGGAATTAGCGGGAAGTTGCAGGGATGGCCTTCAGGGTCAACCGTTTTTCTAATTTTTTTCTCTGTGTAAATAAATTTTTTAACCAATAGTATTTTTTTTTTTTTTTTTTTTTTTTAAAGCAGGAAACTATTAATGGCAATTGAGTTCTTAGGAATCGGATTTCCAATTCGTGTTGACGTTTCAAGGCCGCTCAGATAATTTAGACTATTTTTAGGATGATGTCCGAGTGTATATTAGAGTATGCAGACGTCTATATGAGTCATTCATATCGTTTAAATAAATTGATCGATTAAAATGTTTCTCATTGTAATCATCAAATTTTTATAATTTGGTAAAATTAATAGATGTTCATAATTGTTCAAATCAATTACCAATAATATTACAATTGTAACAAAGAAATAGTACATGTTAAATTTCATTATTTTCGTGAAGTATCAATTAATTTAAAGTCTCATTCGTTTTATATTGATGAGTTTATGAGATAAAATAAAATAAAACAACTCAATTTTACATGCCTTAAGCGCGAAGTGCTGAGGTATATATGCTTCACCGTCCCTTATTAATGAAAACTCGTTAATTTCAACGTTTTTTTAAAAATTAATTCTATACAGTTAAACGGTGAAAATGATACTAAAACAAAGATAAAAAATTAATGAATGAATTTCATACGTTTTTTAATTAGTTAATAAACAATTTTTTTAAATTAATTAATAAAAAATTTCATCTAAAAAACTAATTTAAAAAAAAATTTGACGAAAATTCTTGTATAAGTATGGCGATGCAAACTCTATAACTTTCAAAAAACCCTTACTTCTTTGTGTTCAGTTCATATCAACCCGTAGAGCTGATTTAAAAATAACAGCTTAATTATTTTTTGTTTTATTATGTATAAAAGACTCTATTACCATTTTATTATAATTTTTACTCATGAGCTAGCCGTATATGTATTTTTATGTAAGCATACGTTCTTATAATTTGTAATTAACCTGTCGCAATATATTATATTTTAAAATAAATTTATTAAGGAAAGTATTTTTTTTTGTAATACTTTGGTTTTTATAATGTACAATAAATCATTTTTACTCCAAGAGGAGTTTAGTTAAAAATTACTGAAAAAAAGGAAAAAATAATCTAGGTTTCTTGTGTTAAAATTTGTTTGTATGACCGTTATTTTGCATAGTTTGGAAATGACATAAATGATTAAAGCATACTTATTTAGATTAACCAAACTTCTTAACATCGTTTTTCCTATCTAGTTAAACATCAGCAACCACTTCCTTGATAAATTAGTATATCAAACATAATTAAACAACAGTTTACCATTCATGATTTCATGAATACCCGACCAGTTGAGGCCGTGGTGTTTCTTTTTTTAATACATAATCAATAATAAGTGATTCCGTAAGGGCATTAATGTCAAAGCAGCTAATGAAGGCCAATATAATTAAGGGATGACAATGACTGCGTGACAATGTACTAGGACCCATCGCGTGAGGTCCTCATGAAGGGTGGCCCCTAACAATCTCCCTCGTAGTCCTCTTAACCCTCGTCGAATGGGGGCGAGTCTTGTCAAGGGGTGGGAGTAAGACCTGACGTCACAGATTTAGGGCCTCAAGATATTCGACAGCCTTCAGACTCAGCAATAAGAATAGCATTGCTTACATTAATTAATTCCTTCTAGAGATATTGATGTCAAAAAATTTTTAACTCTTTTTTTTTTTTTGTAACTATTAGATTTTTATCTGTTCTCTCAAATTTTTAAGGAAAAAAATTGACGTTATTTCTTTGAATCGACATTATTATTACCCGGAAAAAAATGGTCAAGACTGATCAGACCTGTTCATATCTGATCAGGCCTGAAATCCGACCTGATCAGGCCTGAAATTAGGCCTGATCAGACCTATTCATGTTTGTTCATGTCTGAAGTGTTAAATACGCTCAGACCTGATCAGACCTGATCAAGCCGGTTCATCCCTGCTCATGTCTGTTCATGCCTGTTCATGTCTGAAGCATTAAATACGCTCAGACCTGATCAGATCTGATCAAGCCTGTTCATGCCTGTTCATGTCTAAAGCATTAAATATGTTCAGACCTGTCCATGCCTGTTCATGTCTGAAGCGTTAAATACGCTCAGACCTGTCTATGTCTGATCATGTCTGATCTAGTCTAAAATAGATAAGGATTAAAACTCCATATATCAGCTGACAAGAACTGTTCATGCATGATTTGCCCTCTTAAATGATATTTTAAGTCTGGAAGAAAAATTTTATCGAACTATAGACTGCAGTTCTATTTTTAAAATTAATTTGTTCCGTATGACGTATCAGTTTCTATCCCCTTATGAATTTTAAATGCACAACTTTTATCAAAAATTTCAGCTTATATAAGCATGAACTTTTTAATTTTCCATGCCAAAACGATGATTTTTAACGATGAATTTTGACGCAATGACATAAAATTTTTTACTGTGTTCCATTGAATACGCGAAAAATAAGATTATTTAGTAAAAGTTTGGGTTTGATTGCGTGAAAATACCAAAATATATCAGTTGATATCGATAGGCGATAATAAGTCCTTTCAAGGTGTCTGTTATTATCTTAAGCTACGCCTTGGTCCATTGCAATAGTGTCAAAGGCTGCTAAATTGTAGAACACACAAATAATTCTTCATTTCCTATACGTTTTAATTAAAAAAAAACTTCAATTTTAAAAGAAAACAATAAAATTATAATTACGGAATAAACCTTGAAGAAATTTTTTTTTTACTTTACTTAGAACCATATGTTAATGGAGCGAAAAAAATACATAGCCGTCCCAAATAAATCACTCTAATATACACAGTAAAAAATTTTGCGTCATTGAGTCAAAAATCTTAGTGTTAAAAATTTTTGTGTTAAATATTTAACACTTTTATGTGTAAATTTAACATTTATTCTGTTAAATCAACACAAAAAAGTGTTAAATATTTAACATAAAAATTTTTAACACAAAATTTTTTGACGCAATGACGCGAAATTTTTCACTGTGTATAATTAATTATTAATAATTAATAAATTAAGTATAGAACTCCGTTAACTATAAGGATAAGTCATGTATAAAATTTAAATTACTTAAAGTAGTTTGAAAGGTACGCTAGAGTTAAGACAAGTCATTGGGTCAACAGGTAAAGTATCAGTCTGAAGAGCGCAACGTACATGGTTTGAATCCCCGTCGGCACCAATCTTTTTTTTTTATGGACCTGATCGAGTCAGACATGAACAGATCTGATCAGACATGAACATGCCTGGCCAGGTCTGATCAGACCCGGTCATTTTTCATATCTGATCAGACCTGAAGACTCATGCCTGTTCATATCTGATCAGATCTGATCATTTTTTCCCGGGTACGTACAATTTCTATGCTAAAAAGTATCGATTTTATTTTTATGCGACAAGTTACTATCAGTGATTGTCTATCTTCTATATTGGCAATACAGTTCAAAAAAGTTAGTAAGAGAGATAATAAAGTAAGTAAATAAAAAACAAAGCAAGTGATATGAAATAAATAACTAGTTTTTTCCAGATACATTTCTATGTACATCAAATTTTCATGCCCGGTTTATTCAATGTCAGAAAATATGATTACTTTCATACACAATACGTACTTGATGAGGATTATACAAAACAAAAGCTTAAGTTTGACGTTTGTGACGATGTTTTCACACGATTTTATTCTCAAATTAATATCTTCATCTATAATTTTAAAAAAATATTTCTAAATAAACATTTTTTTTCATTTTACTTACATTCTATTAATTCTTTATGAAAACATTGAGGTTAACAGTGAGATATATTTATTAGCCTCAAAAAGCTTCGACACCTAATCGTGAAAAATATATATTCCTGTCGATGAAATTCTGTCTTTTGATAATCACTGGATGCTTGATTCTCGAGACATTAATGGTTAATACATAGAGCTAAAGAAGCTCTTTTCGATAGTTTGCCCACAAAATTATTATTTGCGGTTGTTGTTAAATATTACATTATTTATAAATTTATGATTCATTATAATAAAAATTTTTTTGACAACGAGGTTGCTTGAATAATCTTTGTGATAAAAAGTAGAAAATCATTGATTTTGATGCGATTTTGAAAAGTCGAGTTCTCATAAGAACTTTCTTTATAGTATACAATTCTCTGATAATAAATATATTTTTTTATTAACTTAATATGTTTGGTTTATATTCTTTTCGATAAAGTTTAAACACTATTAGGTACAATTAGGAACAAGAACGAGACGACTCACTCTAACCTACCCATACAGGAAGCCCCAGAGTTAAACGACGGGGCCATGCCTGGGACATTATTGGGAAGCCCATCTTGGCAAACCTATATTGTCCCATGCCCGGGCTATAACTGGGCAATCAGCTATGGCCATTCCAATGATTACCCAGGTTTGGGCCAAGACTGAATAAACTAGCCTTGGCCAAGCCTAGCGTCACCCTAACTTGGGCCAAGTTTGCGTAACCTAACCTCGGCCGTTGGATGGTAACCCTAACATGGGCCAAGATTGGATAACCTAGCCTTGGCCAAGCCTATAGTCACCGTAGCTTGGGCCAAGTTTGTGTAACCTAACCTTGGCTGTTGAATGGTAGCCCTAACATGGGCCAAGACTGAATGACCTAGCCTTGGCCAAGCCTACAATCACCGTAACTTGGGCCAAGTTTGTGTAACCTAACCTCGGCTGTTGAATGGTAACCCTAATATGGGCCAAGACTGAATAACCCAGTTTTGGCCAAACCTAGAGACACCTTAACTTGGGTTTTAAAGTCTTTATATTCACGTGACATTGTGATATGGTGACCCAGACTTGGGCCAGGACTGGGAAACCTATCTTTGGCCGACGTAATGATCACCCGAGCGTTAGCCAAGACTGGGAAGCCTAGCCTTGGCTTTCGAATGGAAACCCAGACTTGAGCCAGAATTGAGCAACCTAACTTTGGTCATTTAATAGAAAATCCAAACTTAATTAATCATTAAGTAACAGAATTTGGAACAATAAATATTTATTGCTTAACGAATATTTGATAGCAAATGCTGAAATTGAAAATTTATTTTTTAAACAAAACAATTGTGTATCGTCCAAACTGATATGATCTTAAAAAAAATTAAAATATAATAATTTACAGTTGAATTTTTAATATTAATAATTTTAAACATTAAAATTTATAATATGATATTAAAAATATACAAAATGATTTACAAAGTCTAAAGTAATATAAGAACTTGACTTTTGCTTTTTTTGAATTCCTAAACATTTGTAAAAAATATATAATTTTCATCAAAACACAATATTAAATAACATAAATTATATAAATAATAAACTGTCACACTCCGTCACCATATAGATTTAGTTCATATGAATGATGAGATGTAAATCAACTTATCGGTCGTACGGCATAGGGGTTAGTTATCGGTCTGGCAAGCGCGCGGGTCGGGTTCGAATCTCGGTTAGGGCAAATGCGAATTTCACTTTGTTTCTCTAATTAGCGAAAGTTAGGTCTAAATTAAGAGTTAAGTCGTCTAAACTTGCGTTAGCTCTACATCAAAATTGAAATAAATCAATGACAATTAAAAATTTCTTTTTTTATCATTTCAACTAAAAACTACTCATTTTATACAAAATAATTTAACCGTTTCGTAGAATTTTACTATTTTATTTCAGAAAATTTAATTTATTCGAAATTGGGTTTTTAATACTAATTTGGTTTAACATTAAACAATTAAATTCTAAATATATTTTATAATCTACTTCTTTTAGTAAATTCTATAGTGGTAAATAAGCCTGGGCTTGCTTTGGCTTAAGGGGGTATTCTAGTCTAGAGGTCTGAATTTCGAACGTTTTTTGGCAATTAATATAAAAGAAGCAGTTAATATTTTTACTATACAATTTTTTATCATTTGTTTATTGATATTTCAAGAGTACAAAAAAATACATTTCAAAAAAAAAAATAAATTTACAAAAAGATATAAGTCCTTGAAGTAGAGAAAAAAAAAGGCCGTGTCCTCGTAAAAAGGATTTCTCCCTTTGTATCCATCTGAAAAAAAAAACAATGCCTAATTATTGATCAGTACAAATGTCATTGTCGCACAAACCAACAAAACTTGAAAAAAAATTTTTTTTCACAAAATGGCGGCTGTTTAAAAATAGAAGTCGATTTTTTTACTCATTTTTCAACTTCCTCCAATTTTTTAAAAATATTACAAATTTGAAATTTTCAATTTTTATTGGTTAGTGCGAAAGTGAGATAATTGAAAAATATTCATGCTAAATTTCAAGCAAATCGGCTGATTAGAACCTAAGATATCTGCATCACCGTATCGAAAAAAGTAGTTTCGAGAAAAACGCGTTTAAAGTTTAACGTTCAGTTTCAGGCAGCGTAACTGATAAAATAGTACGTATAACTTACATTCTCTTAATCAGCCGTCCCAGCTTCATACATTGGGCCTTCCTCTACTTCATATTGACTGTTTTCAGCATTTCGCTCTGTATAACGAGCAGTTCTTTCCTCTTTTGAAGCATCTGAAGCTCGAACCTCAGACCGTTCAATCCTTACTGCGTTGCGCCTAACAGCAAACCCATGGGATTCCAGACCTATTTTTATTCCCATTAGACTCATTATTTGTAAAATAGGATAAAAACCTTCATTGAAAATGCAAACTGCTAAACAATTAGCAATCTCAATTGTCTGGGACCCGGCATGGATATGTTTGGGTGCAAATGTCCATATTAAAGAGTTAAGTGACTCGTTGTTATTTTGAGTTTCGCTGCCCAAGCAACGTTCTAATAAAAAATCATCTGATAAGCATTCGTAAATAGGTTTCATAACTTTTAAAACCTTATCAGTTAGAGGTGGATTTTCATGGTGAAAGTCATCCTCAGTTCCTTCGGCCGCTGCTTTCTGCCACTTGCACCAGCTGTCTGGTCCAGGAGGGCAATTCATGTGCTGAGGCTTCTTATCAATTGAAATTTTATGCAAGTACGTGGCCCATATTTCTCGTTTCATATCTTCAACGGATTCAGAATGACGACGGATAGCTAATCCGTAGTACGCAGACAACTGAGTGATTACTTTATCAGTCAATTTACCAGCACCCTTACCACCAATTCCACTATTTTCTTTTTTTGCCTTCCGGAGACGCGATCCCATACGTTTTTGGACGTGTCCAACACATTCTTTTTTAATAACAACAGGGTTACTTTTGTAAGGATCTATATTAAGAATACCTTTAAAAGTCTTTGAGTCGCCATCTCCGATATACTTCACATATTTTACTCCATGCTTTTCTTCGGATCTACTAAACATTTCCACCACTGCGTCAACTTCCATCTTCCCAGCACTTCCTTGATGATTTATTGCGCAAGAATCTTCGTGTTCGTTATACCAGTCTTCATAAGCACTGATGTCGTCTTTTTTTTTATTCTTCCAATAATTGCACCCTTGGCAAAAACTGGACTTCACGACTAGTTGCCACGACACTAAAACGGCTGTAACTTTGAAAATAATTTGAATTTTGAAAAATCCTTTCAGGGAGATATTTTTTGAATATATAAACTATCGAATTATGAAAAAAAAATTTTTTAATCTTTTTCAAAATTCTAGACTAGAATACCCCCTTAAAAACTTGGGCCAATCTTGGTTATCATGCTTAGGCCAGTCTTGGCAACCAAGCTTGGCACCCTGTTATCACTTCAGACTTCTACCAGGGCTGAGCCAAAGCGGGTTTACAAGCATGGGCCAGAGATAGACATCATTGCGCCAAGCGTGGCCCATATCTGGCCCTGTCGTATTTTCCTGTATGGGTACACAAGAATCTCAAGTTATGTAATCTAGATCCTAGTTTCTGAAAAACAATAAAGCAACAATAACTTACTAAAATAAAACTTATTTAACGCTCCACAATTTAGATGTGAAGTCATTTTTTTCTAAATGCAACGTAAGAAGATTTGCCTAAGACGTTATTTAGGTTTTTATTAATTTGAAAGTCTGCTATGTTATAAGAAAAAAATTCAACCCCAGGAAAAGGACGCTGTTAGTATTTTCGTCTTATAGTAGGAGCTTCCGGGAAAGGTGAAGAAAACAGTAACAGACCAGTCGCGTTTCTATAGGAATATATATAAATAATGTCTCGTAGCACGTAAGATCAATAAAAGAACATGTACTGGGATTTACGAGATGCTTAAAGCAAAGCTAAGAAAATACATTTACTCGTTAGATTTTTATATTTTTATTAATAAACAACGCATTTATATACATGAATGATTCTACGAAATTAAAAAAATTTGTGTATTTAATAATTGCTAATTTTAATAAAGCATGATGTAATAGTACCTTTTATTATGCATAATTACTCGCAGAAATTAAAGCTATTTCAATTTCCCGCTAAGAAATTAAAAAATTTTTTTTTGTTATACTCGCTCCAAAAGTTCAACTTTTGAGCGCTGGGTGGCGTCCGAAAAGATATTTCTAGAGAATCTACCATACCGCCTTTTTTCCGCAGCCTAGGCCGCAAAGTTTACTTCCCTCTTTTTTTCTGTACTCTCCTTAAGCAATCGAATGATATTTAGAACGAAATAAATCAAATTCTAGAGTACCGACCGATAGATTTTGAGTAAATTTTAAACTTAGTTACTATTGAGTGGCGCTAATTCTTTCTCTGCTGGCAGTTTATTACGAAGCGGACCTAATGTTAATAAAATAACAACCACGTTATAAATAAATATTAATAAAAAGATAATTAGTATAAAATTAAGTTTTTTTGCTGTTGTGAAACTTCATAAAATTTGAATATGTCATTATTCGCCTCCTATCCCTCAAAAGTTAAACTTATGGAGCGATAATAACAAAAAATATTGTATGTCTTTTGGCCACAAAGTGGTGATTTTGACAACGAAGATTTTACGATATTCGCATTAAAGTTTGTGACGCGAATGTACGAAAACGAGCGTAAATTTCCGTCCTTGGCTTCGCCTCGAACCTTAAGCTTGGCCACCACGAACCTTAAGCTCATATCGCAACATCGTCGTTGTAAGAAAATCGCCACTTTGCGTCCATATGACATAAATTACTATTAATTCACCAAATTATGATTTTTTGAATCCATTTTTCAGAAATCAAGTTTTGTCTGATTTGATGTTTTGGGATAATGAAAAGCTATTCTGATTATTTTTGCAATGAAGTGTAAGACTTTCTTAACATGTAAACACCTGAACGATTTTTTAAGGTTCACCAAATAATTAAAATCAGTAGATTTGCTGGCAAGATATCGATATTGCTGAAAACTCTAGTGATAATAGCCCAAGAGCGTAAAAAAATAACAACAAAGGTAAATATAGAAGAAATTCATCTCAAAATATTGCCATGATTCATGTATTTTCTCTTATTTTTTCGAGAGAAATCTGAATTTTTGTGCTCAGTCGTGTTTTTTCAGGAATAAACAATTAGCAAATGAAAGATATAGAAGACAATTATACTTTAATGATTAATCCCAGAGAAAATTAATATTTCTACTCATCCAACTGGAAACAGGTCCAAAAATAACTTCTAGAGAGTAAATACGAAAAAGCAGTTAAGATACAGTCTAATGACACAATTAAATATCGAGAAATCGACCTTCAAAATCAACACATTTTTGGCTTTAAATCGATAGAAAAATTTATTAACTATATTTATAAATGCATTCGTTTGGAGACAATTTATTCATTTATATTTATAATGAAATGTTTTTTAACGATTGATAAATATTTTTTGGAGTAAAAGTACAGTTAACAGTAAGTAAATATTTATCAACAGTGAACAAATAAAAATATTTATCAATAGTTAATAAATTTATTAGACCCGGGTCGAAAAAAAGTCTTAAATTTGACTTGGTTTGACTTCATTTTCTTTGAAGTCATCGATATGCTGATGATTACACTCCACATCTTGACTTTTTTTTTACTTAAATTATTTCGTTGCCTTAAATTTGACTTATTTTGCCTTAAACAAGCAACTGGTTATCAAGTCGGAAACTAGTTCTATATTTTTACTTACTTTTGACTTAAAAATGAAAGTACATCTGATGAGATTTTTATACTTATTTATTGATTAAACTAATCTAAAATTAAGACTTAATTTTAATTATAAAAAATATTTTTTAAATGATTTTTGATTGAATTAGAATTACTATTAAAAAAATTAGGAAAACGGTTGACCCTGAAGGCCATCCCTGCAACTTCCCGCTAATTCCATAACTAGGCGCTTAAAATTGCACTTATGACGTTTTTGAGCTCTTCGAACTCAAAAATACAATTTATGTGTTATTTTAGGCTCTCCAAGCTCAAAGAGATAGCTTTCCTATGCTTTTGAACTCTTCGAGCTCAAAAATCTTATCAACGTTCGATAAAACACGATTTTTTTAATTTTCAAACTGCACGGAAAAAAAAATTTGTTCTGGTAACCTAATTGTAGAGTTACCACAACTATACACAGTTTACTGTTCGTTGTAGAGTTACAGTAACAAAATGTTATTTAGTTCTGATAACTCAATGTTGTTGAGCTCTCAGAGCTCTACGGGATTGTTCTCAGAGCCAAACGGTATAGTTGGGAGCGCTTTACGTTGCGCAGTAGTGGAGAGCGCTGACATATTTCATAACCTTCTAAAATGACAAACCGAATTATTTTGTTACTCATCCATATTATTAAAAATATGTGAGGACAATCAAGTTTCCAATTTATTTATTTAAGGAAATAGGTTTTTTTTTTGTCAAATTGAATTTCGTTAGAACAGTTTTGTATTTATGGTTTTTCAAGGTTCATTTGCAGTGACTGTTAATTTAATTTATTTGTTGAATATATTGTGATAAGTAATAAGTTATCGGAATACATTAAAAAGACCCCATTTAACACAAAATAAAATTTGTTTTCGTTTCTTTATCTTTTCTTGTGCATATACGGTAGTGATTTTATGTGCAATATTTATTGATATAATTAAGAAAATAAGATAATTTTGTGACGACCATATTTTTATTTTACAAATCATTTTTATTTGTAATATAAGTTCTATTATTATTTTATTTCTATTATAATACTATTCTTATTTGTCATATTGGCATAACGTTCTCCCCTGAGAGCTTGGTAACCTGCATGATCAAAAAAAAAGAAAACTGGTCAGCTGTCGCAGCCTACGCGCAGCGCCTTTTAAAAGAAAAAATCGCAGAAAGGGATTAGAAACCAGTAGTAACAAGAAGTAGATGTCGTGAGACACAACATGGACTGGATCGAAGTAATGCTAACGCGGTCCCGATCCAGTCTTCCCTGTAACATCTATGGGGAAAGGAGAGAGGAGGATGTTTAGTCGGTATTGTTGCAAAATAATATTGACTTCTGAGTCCGACACACCCAGGCAAACACCTAGTCCTAGCACCAACACCAAGTCCTGGCATACGTAAATATATTTTACCTCCTCTATAAAAAAAAACAAAAACACACACACACATACATACATACATACGTACGGACATCATCGTAAAAATAGTCAGGAAAGCTTCTTAGGGCTTCAAAACGTCGAGATCTGTTGAAACCTCGATTTTTGCAAAACGGGGTGAAACCAATAACTTCCCAATTTTTCGAAAATCTTCGATTTTCTTAGCGGAAAGTTAAAAATTTTTATTGCAATGATTTTTTTTTTTAATTCTGTTCATCGATACTTAAGTATAATATTATAACAATTGTTATAAACTCTTGTTAACAATATTATTCATTCTCATATTAATTAACCAATTCTGCAATAAACGTTTTATTACCTGTATTATATAAAAGCATACCGATATTAAATTTTTGACAGGAATTGCAAAAAGTTTGGAAAATCCAAAAGTGCACGTCACAACGCTCATTCATCACAAAAAAAAAATAAAAATAACATAAAACTGAAATGATCGGAAGCGCTTATGTGTGGCCGAAGATTGAACTATTTTTTTCACTGTTAATGAATTTATTAATTTTGCAATTAAATTACATTGAATTAGACGGTAATTTTAAATAGGCTATTACTCAGAATCATACTGAAGCGAATGAAAAAAAAATGGACTTAAAAAGTGAAGTTTTTTGGGCGTTTCCGTGACCACATACATCATCCGCATATTCAGACAACCCGACGTTCACCGAAATATTTTTTCTAAACGGTTTTTTTTTATACCATCTAGAAAAAATAGTGTTATTTAAAGTATCTACTGTCATAAAAAAGTATTATTGTTCATATTTGTCAACTCATTTAATACTTAAAGTGCAAAAAAGTTTGGATAAAAGCAATTTAAACCAAGATAATTGCTTGATCTTGAGAGGGTGAGAGTAAAGCATTACTCACGCTTCGCGTTGAGACGTGCAATACATTTTCAGTTACAATAAATTCATGTAAGTATGATGATTGAAGAAGTCTGACAGGCTCTTACTAAATGAAAGATTTCGCTAGCAAAAAAGTTATTATTGCAAAATGTTAACCAAGGCACTTACAATCACTAATTTTTTGACAGTCACATCTTTTATCAATAATTTTTATAAAAGAATGAAAAAGGCCCAAATGTTTTTCATTTAAGTATTTAAATGCTACATAAGAAGAATTATTTTTTAATGTTTCTTTATATTTTTTTTGATATAAACAATATACCATTTAATAACAATCAAAAATATTCTAAACCATAAACACCTTGAATGTTCGAGTTATTTAAACTTCTTGTTACAACGTTGTCTTTATCCAAGTCAAATGTTGAATAAATATATACTAAATTTATCAAAGATTTCTTGTATTTTTACTTGTTTTTCTTTCTTTTTAGCAAAGTCACGCATTGTACAGTCAGGTAATCTCTGTACTCAAGAATGTAACAATAAATTCTGCCAATGTTAATTAACAATTTGTGAATCTGCATTGGTTGTACCATGCATATCTTTTACCATTAAACCATTTAGATTTTCCAATGAAAAGCATGACTGCAACCTCAATGGTCCCAATAATTTTACTTTATCACTGACGTGTAATAATATGTAATTATTTATTGAATAGAATTTTTTATTTTTTAACTTCCCGCTAAGAAAATCGAAGATTTTCAAAAATCGGGAAGTTATTGTTTTCACGAACAACGCTACCCTCCGCGAGCGTGCGTGTGTGCGTGTGTATGTGTGTGTGTGTGTGTGTGTCTGTGTATGTGAATCGCTTATAACTTTTGAACGACTAAACCGATCGGAACCAACCAAACGGCGTTCTAAAGAGTTCCCTCAAACTTAGATTTCCTGAGAATTTGAACCGATTCGGACCGATAGATTTTGAGAAATTTTGAAAAATCTCAAAAAAAATAAGAAAAAAATCATTTTTGAAAGTGGTTTTGTTGGAATAACTTTTAAACGGCTCGATCGATCAACTCCAAAAACTAATCCGCCTTTAACCTTGAAAAACCACATCGATCACCGTTAATCCGGTCAAAATCGGTTGATTCGTTCGAGAGATATCGTGAACGAAAGAAAACCGAAAAAAGTGTTTTTTCGGAATAACTCCAAAATTTCTAGCGCGATCAATTCAAAATTTAAGATTCTTTGTGAGGCTTAAAAAACTGCGTTGAACGCTTCTAACCGCGTAAAAATCGGTTTATTCATTCAAAAGTTATTGCGGTTTAAAAATTCAAAAAATAGTGTCTTATCAAATCTCTATCAGACTTTTGAGCTCGAAGAGCTTTAAAGCATAGGAAAGCAATCTCTTTGAGCTCGAAGAGCTCAAAATAACCCATAAATTGTATTTTTGAGCTCGAAGAGCTCAAAAACGTCATTGGTGCAATTTTAAGCGCCTAAGTATGGAATTAGCGGGAAGTTGCAGGGATGGCCTTCAGGGTCAACCGTTTTCCTAATTTTTTTTTATTTATTTATTATTCTCGTTACAAAAAAAAAAATTCTATAGAGGTGCGTATAGCACCTGTGCATAGAACGAGTACATATTAACAAAAATATATTTTATTATCAACAATCACTTAATATATAAGATAGTAATATAGTAATACTTAATACAGTGCAAGCTAAAAGGAAATCAACCTAGCAAGTTTGTAATTTATATAAATTTTATAAGTAATATTGTTGCAAAAATTAAATTAATATCACGATTTTTAACTAATTATCTATTTTTATCCACTCTCCCAGTTTTTTATTTATTAGTTTCTTCTTATCATTCAAAGTTTGCATCTCTGTTGGTAATTTATTGTAATATTTTAAAGCTACATAATAAGCACATTGTTACAAATTCAAATACAAACACAAATATAAATAATGCTGTGAAGCGGGAAAGAATAGGAGTTACGGTAATTATTACGTGAAGCGTTCCACATTCACGTAACAGGATATTGGTAGGAAAGGATTGAGAAAGGAATGTGGAGGGGATCATCTTAATGTGAGTTTATAGAATATGTGAAAAAAAATTATTAGATAGCTCGGACTGGGATTCGAATCCAGAACCTTCCGAAGACATGTCGGCTACTCTACCATTTGAGCTATCCGGTCTATACTAAATTTCCTTTCACTTATTCTATATACATTAAGCCACACCGTCCATCTTACGGCAAGCATTTTTACAAATATAAATAATGCTGTGAAGCAGGAAAGAATCGGAGTTACGGTAATTATTACGTGAAGCGTTCCACCGGCACACAAAAAAAAAAAAAGTTGTTAGTACTTTTGACAGGATCCATATATCTTCATGTATTTCGACCCGCTGAATCCGAATTTGAGGTCAGTTTGACCCGTACACCGTCAAATTTTGGAGAAAACTTTGAAAACCCGAAAAAAATGACGAAATTCGGCAGTTTAAGCGATTTAAAATTATTTAAAAATTTTTTTACCTAAATCCTTAAAAAATTTTAGTTAATTCTACTTTTTTTGATATCGTTTTTATTACACTGGTGTCTTGGTGAAATCCTCCGCCTTACTCGTCACTGTAATCGTCAAGATTTTCAGGAAAGTGTAGAAAGTAAGAATGTAAAATGTGCGATTCAAGATTTATCAAGCAACCCTAAGTTGTAATTGAAATAAAGTTCGAATTCGAGGTTCTGTTCGGGGACCAAAAATTCCTTCTTCTTATTTGGCATCGTTAACATAGTGATTTGTTCGATCTCAACTATCCCACAAACATAAATAGCAGAATATTTTGTGAACCCTGATTGTTGGTCGAACAGTGCTGTTGCAAATTTTACTTCACCACAAACTTTCCATTGATGTTCCGAATACTTTATTTCATCTAATACGATTTGCAAATTGTAAATCAGTGCCAATATGTTTCCATTATGAAGAAGCACAGTTTTCAAACTTATCTTAGATGAATCAATACAACCTTTCACATCTGGTCAGTACACTGATGAATTTTCGGAACTCCTTTTCATCGAAATTTTAATCATTCCTGATTTCTTGCTTGAATGCTTGTGCCTGTAACCAGGGCACCTCCACATGGTGACGGCGGGCAACAGAACCGTCTGGCAAAGTCCCTGGGTTAACGGCTTGTATGCCGTCATGGCAGATATTTTATTTTTATTTAAAAATTGATTTTTATCATAACGGACTTGATTTTTAGTGGTTTTTGCCATTTATTTAGATTTTTAGAGATGTCTGAGCCATATAAATTCGAGATTTATATTCGGCGGATCGAAATACATGAGAATCATGATTGATCTAATTTTATAAAATTTTTTTTAACACAATATCTGGAATTTTTTGCTTTTTTTTTCCTTTTTTTTTGCTATTTTTTGCTTTTTTTGCAATTTTTCAGGGTTTTTTGGAATTTACTTAAACTTTTAGTGGCTTATGGCCTAAATAAACTTCAGATAAGTATTAAGCGGGTCGAAATTCATGAGAATCATGCTTAATTTAAGTAAAAAAAATTTTTAAATCGCCTGAACTGCCGATTTTCGTCATTTTTTCGGGTTTTCAAAGTTTTCTCGAAAATTTGACGGTGTACGGGTCAAACTGATCTCAAATTCGGATTCAGCGGGTCGAAATACATAAAGATATATGGGTCCCGTCAAAAGTACTGACAACTTTTTTTTTTTCGTGGGCCGGTGTTATTTATAGTGTTCAGAACACACCATAATTTTTTCAAATTAAAAAAAAAAATATTCAATACCTTAAATAAATTAATTAATGTGCCGTACTCGCTTTTAACGCCGCGCGCGCAACCTAAAAATATCGCGCGCAGACCTATTTTCAGCGTTAAATTAAAATTATAAATAATGTAGATAGAGTTCCGGGAGTAAGGAGTTTTTTATTGGAAATTTCCTTCTTTTTCAGAATCTTCTTTTGAAATTCCTTAAATATTAATAGTTTATGAAATATTGGCAAAAAACGAAATGCCATTTTTTTTGCATCTTTAATTGTTTATAACTTTTGCAATTTTTTCATGTGCTAATACACGCTTTTGGCACATTTTTCTAGGCGTCATTCCGGATCCATTGAGCTATCGCACATAATTTTAAGAGCAGTATCTTTATTTTAGACCATTTTCAACTAGTCGACTAGACTATTAGTAAAAATTCACTAGTGTTATTATTTCGAGTAGTGGTGCCACCATTGCCACTCAATATTTCTTTTTATTTTTATGCTTTTTGTTGTGGTATGCGTTTGGTATAAGTTGTCAATTAAGAAAGTGGAGGGGGTAAAGAGTGGCAAGCCGCTGCTCTACGCTATCCGAGGTAAACTAAGACCCATATCCTTTAATTAACATTTACATAAACTCGGAGTTTAGCGCTATGTGCACGGCCATCACTCACACTAATTGAGAGACATTCCAATTCAACTATTGTAAAATTTGCTATAGTTCTATTGGAAAGATACAGAGGCAGCACTGGAAATTTTCATCTCTTCCTTTTTACAATAGTAATATCGTATTTTTTCATGAATAAATAGTATTTTTTCTTCTAAAATATTTGACAATTAATAGTAATAAAAGTATAGTCCAGCTTTACAATAGTTGTATCGTAAATTTTCCCAGAAATTTTTTCCCGTGTATAGTGACAGCTACTAATCACTCATTTTGGATATTTAATTCTAAATTGTGGCTTTTATACTTTCTACATTAAGTTCTGTAATATTTATATTTTTGCCATTCTGATATCCGCTTTACTGTTTAAAACTATAAAAATTAACCGGAATCCGAGTGAATATTACAGTTAACTTTTTTCCGTGTAGCTGTATTACAATTGATATTATAATTAGGATAGATCCTTGGGTATCAAAAGTTGAAATATTATCCTTGTTTCAAAAAAATATTTTTGACAATGAAAAGTATTTAAGTCCAAGCAAAAACCTTCTTGAGGTACGAAAATTTTTTTAATTCAAGAAAAAATTTTGTGGTTCAAGAATTACTACATCTTTTGGCCTTTAAAACTATTTTTTGAAATAAAATTAACCTTTATTTTCGGACATATCTATTTTTAATCGAATATAAAAAGCATCGTTTTTTAAATGAAAAGGATTTCAGTTTGAATACACCAAATAATTTTATTTTTCATCAGGTATTTAACATGTTGCAAAAAAAAATTTTTTATTGAAACATGTTTTCAACTTCCCGCTAAGAAAATTGAAAATTTTCAAAAATCGGGAAGTTATTGTTTTCACCCAGTTTTTCTAAAATCGAGTTTTCATCAGATCTCGACGTTTTGAGGTCCTAGGAAGCTTTCCTGACTATTTCCGCGGTGATGTCACCGTGTCTGTATGTATGTATGTATGTATGTATGTATGTATGTGTGTGTGTGTGTGTGTGTGTGTGTGTGTGTGTGTGTGTGTGTGTGTGTGTGTGTGTGTGTGTGTGTGTGTGTGTGTGTGTGTGTGTATGTAAATCTCTCATAACTTTTGAACGGATCATCCAATTCGATCGAAATATGCGGCGTTCTGAAGAGTTCTTTTGCCTCTAGAATTCTGATACTAATTTACAGAATTTGAGTCGATCAATTTTGGGAAATCTCAAAAATAAAAATTCCAAAAATTCGTTTTTTTAAAATATCTTTTAAACAGCTGAACCGATCAATTCCAAAAACTAATCAGCTCTTAACCTCAAAAAACCACGTCGATTGCCACTAGCCCGGTCAAAATCGGTTGATTTGTTCGTAAGATATCATTGTCGAAAAAAATTGAAAAAAATGTTTTTTTTAGAACTTCTATGAAATTTTTAGTCTGACCAGTTCACGCTTGAAGATTTTTCAAAGAACTCAAAAAAATGCGTTGAATGCCGTAAACCGCTAGAAAATCGGTTAATTCATTCAAAAGTTATTGTGGTTTAAAAATTCAAAAAATAGTGTTCTATAAAACTTCCATTAGCCTTTTGAGCTCGAAGAGCTCAAAAGCACAGAACAGCGATTTATTTGAGCTCGGAGAGCTCAAACTTACACGAAAATTATATTTTTGAGCTCGAAGAGCTTAAAAAATAAGTGAATTGTTGAGCACTTAGGTATGGAGGTAGCGGGAAGTTGCAGGGATGGCTTTTAGGGTCAACCGTTTTCCTATTTTTTTTTTTTTTTTAATTTTAAAGTTCAGAACGGAATTAAAATCAATCTTTTAATATTTAAGAAGCTTTTTGAAAGAAAAAATGTTTGCACTAAATTTTTTGGATACCTTACTTTGCCCGCCTTACACCGTTTTCTCACCTCCCCCCTCCTCCCCTCTTGACCTTCCCCTAATATAGGTACCGATTGATACACATAACTAGAATTCAAGACTGTGATATAATAAAAGATGAAAATCTCATTTTTATATCGGGAAAAAAAATTGAAAAAAAAAACAATAAAAAAATTTTACAGAGTAATAAATTTACTAATTAACTAAAATGTATAATTTATTAAACGACTGTACTTCCGCATCTAGAGGACGGTAGTATGATAATGTTGAAATATAAATACACAGAAAGCAAACTAGATTGTCGACAAAAGTTCCAAAATGAAGCCATGCGCATTATTCCTAGTGTCAATAAATATCCTACCATTATTAGAGCTAAAAACTATAGGTTGACTATCGCTTGGACAAAATATAATCTCATAAAAAAAAAAACAGATTTATTGTAAAAATAATGCCAAGTGCACTTTTACGTGTAACATAAAATTCATATACTTAATATAAAAAATAAAAAAAATAAATTTAATAACAAAAGAGCTCTAATTAGAGTCTTTTATAATTAAAAATAGGAAAATTTTTGGCACAAAAAAAATTGGAACATAATTGTTATGAGTTCAATTAATATTCGAATTATTGTAATTAAATGAATATTAATTAAACATACGAAGAGATCATTACGATATATCTTGAAATTTCTGCATTTTGCGCAGTCACGTTGACGAACGGACACACTCGTGTTGAACGAGTATACTTGACGCGAAACATGGCCGTGTCTTTGTGCATACAAGACTCTTTTATTATTAAGTTCATATAATACTAGAAACGAATCAATTTTTAAACTAAAGCGTACAAGAAATCTTTCCAAACAATAAAAACAGTGGTTTTCAAAAAATTATCATGGTGTAAAAAATAATTGTACACTATTTTAATAGAAAACAGGTGCAGACGATTTAAAATTAAATCAAAAAATGTTCTATGGATTTAGTAAAGTATTCTTAACAGTCAAAAATAAATTTAAAAAAAAGATTTTTTGATTTACGAGAAAAAATAAGAATATTTGGCTTATAAACAATATAACTTATAACCTATATAATATCATAAAAAAGTAAAATCTTATTATCACAATACTTCTGAGCACAAGATAATAGAATCACAAAATGAGCAATTTTATTCACGAATCGTGATTTTCTAGTTTACGAATTTCCTATCTCTATATACATGTAAGCAAAAAACTCGTCACTTACTCTAATTTCCAGTTGAGATAAAAATAAAAACTTAACTCTTTTTAAAAAATTAAAAAAATTATCTTCAAATATTTATTTCTAAAATACCTCAAATTATGTATATTAAAACATCAAAAATATCAGATAATTATTAAACCAAAGTTTTTAAAAACTAATTAAAAATTTTTTGTAGTCATAGGGACTGAAAATTGATTATTGTTATTAATATCATCTTTTTTGATTAATAATATAACTGTATAACGTATTTTGTATCTTAATTGTTGACTAAATATTAACCCATAAAGATAAAGCAATATTGTATAGGAAATGTTTCAAAATGCGGGTATTTTGTCGTTAGATCAATTGTCGCATTACCATATTTTTCGGCTATGAGAGCTTAAAGTAACATTAAAAGGTTTATTGGAGGAAATTAAAATATTGAAAATCTAACGTTGATAAAAACCATCATCAAAATGAATTTAATAAATAATTGTTATTTTATAAAAGATAAAACAATTTTATTTCAAAAATAAATTTCTAACAGTTCAGTGAATGAAAAATAAAATATTTATTCTCACTTATGTAAAGGACTTTATCGTTAAAGTGAACCAAATATAATAATAATAAAATAATGATGATACGTAAGTACTAAAAAAAATTTATGTAAAAAAAGAAGAAAAACTGTGAGTTATAAAATCCTTGAAGCAGATGGATTTGATCTATGGGTTAAGTTTAAAAATTGAATTGCTCACTCCGCAGACATCTCTTTAATGTATTTTATGTAAAAATACTGAAAAAAAAATATAAGGGATGTTAGTACGTTACAAGTTATTTATGTATCTGAGCATGAGGCACCACGTTGACTCGTACGAAAAGAATAGTGTGAAAAACAAATATTCTTCAAAGTTCAGAAGATGCACACGAGCTTTCTATGTAACGACAATTCATAGTCAAAAAAGTATACACACTTATTTCTTGTATAAAGTTGTAGGAGCTTTTACTTAAGTAATATTTATGAGATATAGCTGTCACTACTCGGCAAAGTTTACAAGATTCAAAAAAAATTAATTTAAAAATAACGCAGTTTCTTTCGAATTAAATAAATCATAAAGTTTTAAGGATAAACTACATCTTATTTTATTTTATTTTTATTGCTTGTATATAAATTGAATTGATGCGAAAAATGAGAAAAAAAATATAACTAGCAAGCGGAAAATCTCAAGATTTAAATTTAAGCAGTCTCTTTCAATTTTAGGCCAGCTCTGAGTACAAAAGACAATTTAATTAAAGAGGGATTTTCGGTGAGCAGCTTTTGTCTGAGCGCTTTCGGCTGTCAACTACCTACAAAATAGAGAATAAGTTGAAATAACAGATTTTCAACTCTCAGTTATACCGCAATTAAAAAAATATACTAGACACATTAAATGTGTGATATATTCTTTAGTTTGAAATAATAGCAATATTTTACTCTCTTTTTCCGTAAATGAAAAAAGAAAAAAAAAGTATCATATTGTAGAAAAATATATTCTCTATAAAATTTTAAGCTTATTTCAAAATATTCAGTTTTGTTCATTCAAGAAAACAACTCTTCGGCAAATTAAAGTTTCTAGATGAAAAGTAAAATATTCTCCATTGAAGAATTTTACTTTTAAACTTTGAAACACTCGGCTGTTTTCAAACGAAATACACATACTTCATCCAAGAATTTCTTTCTCTTAGATTAAGGTATGTCGTAACATCAATATGACCAATTGGTTTCGAGAATGCCGTTAAAACTGAAAATTTTTGGATTTCTTCTTTTTGAGTCATCAAAAAAATGTCTCAAATATGTTTCATAATGAATTTAAAAAAAAATTCTATTTTTTCAGAAATTTTTTTTTAATAATTCAGAACCAAAATTACGAAGTTCTTCAAAAAGAAAATGAAATTATAATTAAATGAAAAGAATTATTCTTGGATGAATGTTGCGTAGGTTTTTACACTACAATTTTTTTAGTAAGTTTATTTATTCATATATTTTATTTTATAAGCAAGATTTATAAATTAAAAACTATATTCATTTTTTATTCACTTCATTTATACAAAATAAACAAATATTAAACTAAATTTGTACGAATGAAGAATTTGATTAAAGTATATGCGAGCAAAATGTTCGCATGGTTAGTTTTGTCGTGAATGTAAATTGTATGCTTTTTTGAATAAAGACCGTACTTGATTAACTGTCTGTGTTTTGTAAATTTTTGTACTTCTTCTTTGTCAAAGTCTATAACTTGTTAAAAAATTCAGAAGTGAGGTTTTGAGAAATATGATCGGTTAGAATTTTGAGTATGCGTAAAAAATATTGTTTTTCTAAGTAAAGTAAAATTTAGAGTGGACGTAACACTTTTAGACAGCGAGGTATACTATAAGAAACTAAGGTAGCTTGAGAGGTGCAAAGGGTCAGTTAACGTGAAACTTGGTTGTGTATAGGGAAGTCATAAATAATTTTTATGACACTTCAAATGTATGAGTTTAAGTTATCAGAAAGTTTCTTAACTAAAAAATTAAAAGGTTGAATTAAAATAATTTTGACAGAAAAAGAAATAATAAAGTAAATATCCCGGGGAAAAAAAATTATATATAATTATATATAAATCATTATATATAATTATGTATGAGTTTTGGCCATATAAAATTATATATAATTATATAAAAAATATTTTATATTTTTTTTAAATTTTATAAAAAAATTTTTTTTTTATTTTTAAACTAAAAATAAGTAGGAATTGGGCCTCACAAAATATTTGCGATCAAATATCTGATGAAAAATTCTGGGTGTCGACGGGATTTGAACTCGAGTCCTTCTAGTTGCCAGTCCTGCGCGCTACCACTGATCCGTATTACACGATACAGCTGCGGGATATTTTTTATTTTATTTCAATTGAAACACAAGATAGGCTAGATTTTTATTAAAATTCCATAAAATTCTTCAATATTTCATGGAGCTTCACAGAAGTAGTAGTTTTAATTTTTGATTGTTGATTTTATCTGTTATTTATGGTTAACCTTTATTTTTTATTGTAATTATCCCCTGGTGAAAAAAATTATATATAATTTTATATGATTATATATAAATCATCCTATGTAAGAAGTGAGCTGTTAAAATTTCAAGGCGATCCGAATATTTTCCCGAGAGTTAAATCATTTCTTTATAAAACTAGGCTGAAATTTGAATTGTTTATAATTTTTGTGCTATTGGTCAGACGTGGATGCTTTAAAATAGATAAAAGTCTTTGAAGTTCGCCGTTAGTCAAAACTTGCAAATAAACAGCTATTATTCCTGATTGGTCAAACAAGAAACTTTATTCACTTACTATTGTTCAAGCCTAAGAATGTCGACATATATCACTATATATCAAATCGATATGTATCAAATAAGAAAATCAATAAACAATGTATTACATTAATGTATAAAGCTTAGATTAGGAAACATGTGGATGGGCACTGTTGAAAATTTCTAATTAAAAAAAAAAACATTACTGGTTTTTTTTAAGCTCTACAATTCATTTCTGCACCTCGAAAATCTAAAATCAATTAGCTCGGAAGAAGAATTTACTCAATTAGCATTTTTTCAATTGCCTATAATTAATTAACAAATAGTGATCGTCATTCAGTTTGTTCTGAAATTTTATAATATTTTGTTGAACTATCTAGAAACAACCTCCCGTGTCCAATTGAAGGTAATGCTATTTAATCGAGTAAATCCACGTAAAATTGACTATCTTTTTTGGGCTATTCGACTGATTTTTTACATTAACTAGTATTCGAAAAATTTAACAAAGAAGGGTTGATTTTTATTTTACTATGTATATAACAGCAGGTCGAATTATTAGGAACTACTTTGCCCTCATGATCACATAACGTAAGTCAGATCGTAGTGGGATACTTTGGTCAAATTTTATTAACAATTAAAGTCCTTTTCAATTGATTTTTTCAACATTTTGCAAAATAAGTAAAAATTTATCCAAAAAAAAACTTTAACGCTGATTATATTAAAGTATTGTATAATTGAAAAATTACATTAGATTTCTCAAACGTGTTGTCAACTGTATCTTTGGTGCAGCTTTGAAGCACTCTATTTTTTAAATTAATGAACAAATAGAAAAATGTTTTAAATTATATCTGTGGAGAATTTTGTTCTTAACAAACTCTCAATTAGTTGTATTTTCTGTGATTCCAATATAGTTTGAGCTATTTTGAAAAAATTGAGAAAACTTGTGAATTTTCAGAAAATTCTGCTCAGACATTATATAGAATTTTGTATGTATACATAATTATAATTATATAAAATTATACATAATTTTATATAGTTTTGTATAATTATATATAATGATATTTTATTATGTAAAATTTTTTCCCCGAGTAGATAAAATTATATATAATTATACAAAAATATATAAAATGATACATAATTTTATATAATTATATATATTTATGTAAAATTTTAAGTTAACTATTATGTATAATTAGATAAAATTATATATAATTATACAAAATTATATAAAATTACACATATTTTTATATAGTTTTGTATAATTATATATAGTTTTATATAATTATATCTTATTATATAAAAATTTTTTTCTCCGGGTAGATAACATTATATATAATTATGTATAAATTTATATATTTATATAAAATTATACATAATTATATTAAATTTTATATATATTTATATAAAATTAGATCAAATTATATATAATTATATTATATAATATACTTATATAATATAAGAAGATAATATACTTTTAATCGAAGATGTAGATCTCTCAAATCGATATAATTATAGATTTAGAACAGAAAATTCTTCAAGTAAAGATTAGCAGTTTTTTTTTTAATACCCATGTAGAAACTGCCAGAGTTGAATGACGGGGCCATGCCTGGCCCAGTATGGGGCAACCAAGCATGGCGCACCGATATTGGCCCATGCTTGGGTCAAGACTGGGTAATCAGCCTTGGCCAACCCAATGATTCCTCGAGCCTGGGCCAAGACTGGGCAACCAAGCCTCGGCCGGCCCAATGATTATCCGAGCCTGTACCAACACTGATTCGCCATAGAATGGCTAACGCAAGAGAACCCAGCGTTGGGCCAATACTGGTTTGCCATAGAATGGCCGCGGCAAAAGAACCCAGTCTTGGGTCAAGACTGGGCAACCAAGCCTTGGCCGACCCAATGATTACCCGAGCTTGGGCCAAGGCTGGGAAGCCGAGCCATGGCCTTTGAATGGCAACCCATACTTGAGCCAGAATTGAGTAACCTAGCCTTGGCCATTCAATGGGAAATCCAAATTTAATTTATCATTGAGTAATAGAATTTTAAACAGTACATATTTATTGTTTAACGAATATTTATAAGCAAATAATGAAATTGAAAATTTATTATGTAACCAAAACAATTGCATATCGTCAAAATTGATATGGTCTTAAAAAAATTAAAATATAATAATTTACAGTTGAATTTTTTATATTGATAGTTTTAAACAGTAAAATTTATAATATAATATTAAAAATATACAGAACAATGAAAAAAGTCTGAAGTAATATAAGAACTTAAGTCTTGCATTTTTTTAACTAATAAACATTTGTAAAAAATAGTTGGTTTTCATCAAAACACAATATTAAATAACATAAATTATATAAATAATAAACCTTCACACTTCGTCACCATGTAGATTTAGTTTATATGAATGATGAGATGTGAATCAATTTATCGCCCATACAGGAAGCCCCAGAGTTGAACGACGGGGCCATGCCTGGGACATTATTGGCAAGCCCATCTTGGCAAACCTATATTGTCCCATGCCCGGACCTGACTGGGCAATCAGCCTTGGCCATTCCAATGATTACCCAGGCTTGGGCCAAGACTGAATAATCTAGCCTTGGCCAAGCCTAGAGTTACCCTAACTTGGGCCAAGTTTGTGTAACCTAACCTCGGCCGTTGGATGGTAACCCTAACATGGGCCAAGACTGGATAACCTAGCCTTGGCCAATGAATGGTAACCCTAACTTGGGCCAAGATTGTGTAACCTAACCTCGGCCGTTGGATGGTAACCCTAACATGAGCCAAAACTGAATAACCTAGCCTTGGCCAAGCCTAGAGTCACCCTAACTTGGGCCAGGACTGGGCAATCTAGCCTTGGTCAACCCAATGATTACCCGAGCTTGGACTAGAACTGGGTCCCCCAGCCATGGCCATTCAATGGCGATTCAGACTTGGGCCAGGACTGAGCAACCTAGCTTCGGCTGACTCAATGATTACCCGAGCGTTAGCCAAGACTGGGATGCCTAGTCTTGGCCGTTGAATGGCAACCCAGACTTGGGCAACCTAACTTTGGCCATTCAATGGGAAATCCAAATTTAATTAATCATTAAGTAATAGAATTTGGAACAGTAAATATTTATTGCTTAACGTTGCTTAGTATTTGATAGCAAATGCTAAAATTGAAAATTTATTATTTCAACAAAACAATTGTATATCGTCAAAATTGATACGGTCTTAAAAAAAAATTAAAATATTATAATATGATATTAAAAATATACAGAACGATTTAAAAAATCTAAAGTTAATGTAAGAACTTGAGTTTTGCTTTTTGTTTTAAATTAATAAACATTTGTAAAAAATAGATCATTTTCATCAAAACACAATATTAAATAACATAAATTATATAAATAATAAACCGTCACACTCTGTTACCATATAGATTTAGCTTATATGAATGGTGAGATGTGCGTTGACTTATCGGTCGTACGGTGTAGGGGTTAGTGGTCGGTCTGGCAAGCACGCGGCTCGGGTTCGAATCTCGGTTAGGGTAAATGCGACTTTCACTTTATTTCTATAATTAGCGAAAGTTAGGTCTAAATGAAGAATTAAGCCGTCTAAACTTGCGTTAACTCTACATCAAAATTGAAATAAATTATTGACATTAAAAAATTAATTTTTATAATTTCAACTAACAACTACTCATTTTATACAAAATAATTTAACCGTTTCGTAGAATTTTACTATTTTATTTCAGAGAATTCAATTTATTCGAAATTGGGTTCTTAATACTAATTTGGTTTCACATTAAACAATTAAATTCTAAATATATTTTGTAATCTACTTCTTTTAGTAAATTCTATAGTGGTGAATAAGTCTGGGCTTGCTTTGGCTTAAAAACTTGGGCCAGTCTAGGCAACCAAGCTTGGCACCCTGTTATCACTCCAGACTTCTACCAAGGCTGGGCCAAAGCGAGTTTACAAGCATCGGCCAGAGATAGACAGCATTGCGCCAAACATGGCCCATATCTGGCCCCGTCGTATTGTTCTGTATGGGCGGTCGTACGGCGTAGGGGTTAGTTATTGGTCTGACAAGCGCGCGGCTCGGGTTCGAATCTTGGTTAGGACAAATGCTATTTTCACTTTATTTCTATAATTAGTAAAAGTTAAGTCTAAATAAAGAGTCAAACGATCTAAACTTGCATTAGCTCTACATCAAAATTAAAATAAAAAAATTACACTTCAAAAATTTTTTTTTTGTCATTTTTTATCAAATGGCATAGGCCAGACTTGAAAATTAACTATGGCCCAGTCCTGGTTACCAGGCATGTACCGGACTTGAAAATTAACTGTGGCCCAACCCTGACAACCAGGCATGGGCCAGTCCTGGTAGCCAGGCATGGGCCAGTCCTGGTAACCAGGCTTGGACCAGCGTTATCATTCCAGACTTAAACCAGGACTGGGCCAACTCTGGTTTACAAGCGTGGCCCAGAATTGTACAAAGTTGGGCCAAGCCTGGGCCCGCCATACTTTCCTACATGGGTAGGTTTCTTGAATCAGGAATATCTCTTTTAAATCAAGATATTTTTTATCAGTAAATCAGTGAGAAAAGATAATGTAGAATATTAGAATACTTCTCATATATGTAAATGACCTAGCCTTTTGTTCATAAAATTTCATAACTTTTAAGAGCTTTTGATATAAGAATAATTGAAATTTTATGCACATTTTCTCTGCTCGCATTCTATTGTTTTATAAGGTAGGGTTATATCCGTAGTATTATTTTTATATGTATGAATAGATGAACATTACTTATATCTAATATTACATTGAATTTTATGTAAATTCATTTAGAGTGCGGTAAGAGCTTTCTCCAACTGTCATGCGTTAAATCGCAAATGTGCATTCGGGAATTGCGTATGACCGATGATGACTGAATATGTGGTATGATAACAATGAAGATCATTAAATATATTTGCATTAACTCTTTCCTCCACATGCTTATATACGTATATGCATAAACCAGAAAGAGGGAGTGAGAGTAAGAAAGCCAAGAGAAATTAAACCTTGCCGGAATTTACATATAAATTGAGCATCTAAAATCGTAATCATATTTAATTTTCTCGCAAAAAGCTTACTAAATTACTAAATTTAGATATACTTTATGGTATCTCTTGTTTTTTTTTTTAGTGTACTTTCGACTTTTTATTTAAATAAATTTATTAATATAAACAAAATTCTATTAATATCGGTCTTTACACTGTACAAAATCGGGAGGGAATCGAAAGTGAATTATACTCCGCATTCACTCCCATCACTCGGAGTACCGGAGTGAAGTAATTCAACACTCTGTGTTCGGATTGAATCGGGAGTTTTTTTTACAGCAGAGTGATTTCGGAGTGATTCCGGAGTGAATCTGGATTTTAATCCATAAAACATCCAAATACGGAGTTCTTATACCATAATAAATTTTTATTTAACAGAAACAAGTTTTATATGCTAAATTATTGCTAGTCGAGAAGATACCAACTGAAACTGATACCAATTGAAACACCCTAATATATATATATATATATATATATATATATATATATATATATATATATATATATATATATATATATATATATATATATATATATATTAGGGTGTTTCAAAAAAAAAAAAAAATTTTTTTTTTTTAATGGTGTTGAAAAGTTGAAAGTACATTTAAAAACAAAAATTTTGGCGCCTATTAGAGCCCTGTTCGGTGAACAAGGCCCAGTAGCGATTAACTCGCCCCTGGGGGACTCCCAATTTCACGAGCCGCACCTGTCGACCGCTAGTTCCCGCAAAAACTAACCGCCTATGAATGCTTAGCTTGACTGATCACGCCATGTCTCGGTGGTGTGATTGGCTGATCGCTCCGCTGACATGCGCAATCAGCCTTCTTCCCCAAGTCGACGAGGAAGAAGACGCATTATTATTATTATCTTTCGCTTCCACGCTTTCGTTGCAACAAGTCGCCATTAATTCCGCTTTACTTTCGCTTATTGTTAATTAACCGCATTCCGCTATTTTTATAATTTAAATTGCTTAAATTAACCGCTAATAATTCGCTCTAATTTGTTACAGATAAATTGTGTTATTTGTGCATTTATTTCACCGCTTTTACAGTGCCGGCAGAGTGTTCACCCACGTGTCAACCGGTATCGCTTGTGCTAACCACGCTGTGTATTATAAATCCGCTTTTATTTAAACAATCCGCTATTTAACATATTAAATATAACTTGTATTTAGTGTAAATAAATTTATAGTGTTAATTTTGATAATTATTTACGCGTTTTAATTGAGATATCCAGACCTAAACCTGATCCCCGCTTTTCCGCTCTTTCAACATTTTTCATTGGTCCCTCGAGCTGGATCAGGCTGGCTCTATCTCAATTAATTTAATTAATCATACCGCTAAAAATTGTTTTGTGTTAAGTGAAGTGTAATACCGCTAGGAAAGGTCGAGTGTCAGGAGCATCGCAGAGCACATCGGGTGCTGCTCCTGATAGTCATTCGTACACCGGTACGCTGAACTTTCCGTTTATTAAGACTGAAAACTCGACTTCGGGCCTTAAATAACCTCGCTATGGAGAATTACACAAGATAGTTGAAAAATGCAATTTGTGCTTCAACTTTCGTGTTCCGCATCGCGCCGCAGATTGCAAGACCGCTCAAGATTGCCGAAAATGTGGTCAACGTCACTACATGTCCATCTATTTTGGATGCACCAACGAAACCAGCTTCACCGCAGTCTACATCTTCCGCACAGATTCGCTTTCCGCTCAAGTTTTGCTAGCTACCGCCTTAGTCAAACGCATTATCGACAGCCTGATGGACGCTACGTAGTGAGATTACCGCTTAAGGCCCTTGAGAGTCAACTAGGCGACTCTATCAACGCAGCTATGGGGTCACTCCGCAGATTAATAACTCTCTTGTCGCGAGAAAGAGAATATTCTGACATGTATCGTGCATTCATGGCAGAATACATTCAACTAGGACACATGGTACGAATACCAGTCAACGAATTGCCCGCAAACGCTTACTTCTTGCCTCACCATGGGGTATTGAAGCTTGATAGTGCCACTACGAAGCTCCGGACAGTGTTCAATGGTTCCTGTGCAACATCTACAGGAATTTCATTGAACGACATTCTCCACGCAGGACCCAAAACGCAAATTGACATTTTTGATGTGATGTTGAGAATCCGCTGCAGCAGGATTCTATTCGCTACTGACATCACCAAGATGTTCAGACCGATTGAGGTCGACTCGCTTGATTGGCCGCTTCAGTGCATTCTCTGGATAGATGAGAATGACTTAATAGACACTTACTGTCTCAAGACAGTCACATACGGAACCGCTAGTGCACCTTTTGACGCAGTACGTGTGCTTATCCAACTAGTAAAGGATGAAGGACACCGCTTTCCGCTAGCTGTTGCTCCAATGTTGAAAACACGCTACGTAGATGACATCTACGGTGGAGCAGACAACGAAGAAGACGCTATCAAGGCTGCAGTACAAACAAAAGCTCTGTGTGCAGCAGGCTGCTTCCCGCTTGCCAAATGGGCTAGCAATAGTCCACGGTTACTCGCTGAAGTCGCTCCAGAAAAGCAGCTGGATACACCGCTTAAAGAAATCAGTGATGCACCAGTAAAAGTCCTGGGCATGTACTGGAATTCACGCACTGACGCTCTCCAGTTCAAGTACACGCTACCGCCAGAGACGCCCAAGACAAGAAGAGCTATTTTGTCTGAAATCGCTAAGCTGTATGATCCGCTAGGACTTCTCGCACCAATAGTCGTCAAAGCCAAGATCTTTATGCAAGATCTGTGGCTAGATAGAGTGTCATGGGATGAACAACTGTCACCATCACTCATTCACAAATGGACTGGATACCGCGAGGATCTTCGAAACATCGAATCCATCCGCATTCCACGCTGGAATAATATAGCACCTGGAGCAACTATGGAATTGCACGGGTTCTCAGACGCTTCGCAAAACGCTATGGCTGCCGCTGTTTATTTGAGAGTCACTGACGCTGATGGGAACACAAAGGTCTCACTTTTGTGTTCAAAAACGCAAGTAGCACCGCTGAAGACCATGACAATTCCACGCTTGGAATTATCTGCTGCATGGTTGCTAACACAACTGATACTTCATGTCAAAGAAGTTCAGTCGCTTGAAAATGTCAGGATCAATCTCTGGACTGACTCCGCCGTGACTCTCGCATGGATTAAAAGTCCAGCAATCCGCTGGAAGACATTCGTCCGCAATAGAGTGGGAAAAATCCAAGAAACGCTTCGAGATGTCTCCTGGAAATTTATTCCAGGAAAACAAAACCCCGCTGACTGCGCTTCAAGAGGTATACCTACGCTGTACGTCAAATACGTCAAGTACGTCAAATACGCTGTAGTATTTTGGAAGTTATAACACCAATCAAAGATGAAATTTTGAAATTCGTTAATAATCAAATAGAAGTAAAATTTTTTAATCCAGCGCTAAAGAATTATCAACTGATGTTAAAGTGAAACATGAAAATTTATGAAGTTCCGTATAATCATCCATTTTACACTTAATAATTAACCCCGTTGTAAATAAAAATATTGGAAATCAATTTCACATGATTATTACACTTTTAATCATCATTAACGATTACAATTGCATTTGTAAAATATTTTGTAACTTTTACTTCACATCAGTTGATAATAATTAATGTTCTTTACTTTGAGGTTGCAATGTAATTAATTTTATTTTGACTTTGAACTTTTTTTGTAGATGGATCATTGTCGTGACGATGACCGTGAACTCCTGCAATTATCATCGATATTTTTGAGTGCTACTACCACAAATATTACATTTAAGCGTCCTGGAGCCGTCCATCATGCAAGGTGAATGGCTAAAGCAATATATAGTTTAAAAATTTTTTTATTTAGAAATGAATTTCATCTTACTAAATCAGAAATAGCTGGATTACGAGAACTTAGTTTATTTATCATAATATTTTATTTAAAAGCTTGGTATACTGCGACGTGCGCTATAGCAGCACCTAATAATGATTTAACTTTAATTAAAGAATTAATTTCATATAAAAAATTTAATAATACTATTTCACGGGCATGCTCAGAAAAATTAGCCGATCACTTGTGGTATTTAAATAACGAGTTGTCTGTTTTATCTCTCTTTGACGAAACTGTTTCAGTTGAAACAAAAAGAAGAGTAGTTCATGCTTTAAAAAACTGTGAAACCAATGAAACTACAACGAGTCGTTTTATAATCGATAAGAAAAATTTAGAGTCATTATTAAATAAAGATCTTAGTCAATTTGTATCTATGAGATCGATAAATCTGTTTAAATCGTTTGATATGTCGTATGATTTCATTGATGAGGATGTAACTTTGTGGCCTCAGAATCTAAATTACAAAAGAAACTTGGAGTATTTTGAGAAGCTTCAAGTTGTAAATGATGTAGCAGAACGCGGCGTGGCATTGATAGAGCAGTATAATCAATGCTTAACGAAAAATGAAGAACAGCTTCAGTATTTATTGCAAGTAGTGACAGAACACAGAAAACGATATCCTAATTGCAATAAAAATAATTTTATAAAACTGTAATATTTTCAAGTTAGAAAAAATGTTATGAATTGTTGTTAAATATTGTTTTTTGTTATAAAGAATTGATTGTTTAATAGAATCTATTAGTATTTGGTAGAAAATAAAATAAATTTGTTATAAAAGAGACCCAAAAATCAATTGTTTGATAATTTTAACCTTTATATTTATGTATTTGTACTTTTTGTGAGTTACGTATGGAGTAAATAAGCAAAAAAAAAATTAAAATCTCAAATTAACAGAATTGATTTTACAAAAAAAAAACAATATCAATATAAAGTATGATTTTTTTTTGCAATTTTATTGGAAAATATTTGAAATTTTTGATTGGTGTTATTTTTGATTGGAAATATCTTTGAAACGGTTGATCTGAGGAACTTTGACCTCCAGACGTTTTTTGTAGAGCGTGAAATTTCCTATAAGACCTTTCTCTGGGATATTGCGTAAACAAGCCATTCCGAAGTAATTAAAATTCAAAAATAAAAAAAAAGTTTTCTCGTGTTATTTAAATAGAAAAATTACAAATGAATTGAGGCAATCCTTAATATTAATAATAAGGGCTCTAATAGGCGCCAAAATTTTTGTTTTTAAATGTACTTTCAACTTTTCAACACCATTAAAAAAAAATTTTTTTTTTTTTGAAACTCCCTAATATATATATATATATATATATATATATATATATATATATATATATATATATATATATATATATTCACTATACATAAATTGTCAATTTAATAAAATTATCCTAGAAAACTGAGTAAATTGACTTATTCTGATTAAATCGAATATAATCAGCCCGGTTCTCACCCCCGAGTAAAAACAGAATTCCGCCGCACCACCGCCGCAACACCGCTGCACGGATTTTTAAGCACCGCACCACCGCTGCACTACAGCCGTGACAATTTTGATTATTTTACAAGTGCCGCATCAACGCCGCACCACCGCCGTGACAAGTAAAGAATTTATCTATTCGCCGCACTACCGCCGCATCAGCGCCGTGACAAGTAAATAAATTTCTATTCGCCGCACCACCGCTGCACCACCGCCGCACCACAGCTGTGACGCGCCCGGGTAAAAATAAAATTATTATTTTTTACGAAAAAATAATAAATTTCGTTCGACCGCCGCACCACCGCTGCACCACCGCCACATCACCGCTGCACCACCGCCGCACCATACCGCTGTTTGATGGTATATACATTGAAATAAATATATTTGTTGATGATCAACCAAATAGCTTAACTAAATTTTTTTAGTTAACTATGGTTTGCAGTGCAGTTGGCAATGTTCGAGATTTCCATGCAGACAATCCAGGTTCGAATCCCATCACAGTTCAATTTTTAAAATTCTTTCAGAGTATTTCGATAGGCGTGCCGCTTATGTGCAACCCGAGGACGAAATTAAAAATCTACATCAACAATACGACTAAAAAATCAATAATTTCGCGGTGCTTTGGCCTGATTTAAAAAAATTTTTTTTTTTAATATTAGGCATTTGATTAAAAGGAGGTTGATCAATAGGTCTTAGATTAAGATTTCTTATCGCATTATTTATTAATTAATTATTGCGTGATAAATTAATTATGATACCATTTTTTGTGAAATTGTAGGTATGATTTAGCATTGGTGCGGCGGTGGTGCAGCGGCGATGCTAGGGGGAGTAAATTTTTAGCATGCGGTGTAATAGTCCGCCAAACGGCGGTCGTGCAGCAGTGGTGCGGCGGTATGGTGCGGCGGTGGTGCAGCGGTGGTGCGGCGGTCGAACGAAATTTATTATTTTTCCGTAAAAAATAATGATTTCATTTTTACTCGGGTTGTCATAAAATGACTTTGTCGTAGTTACAAAATGATTTTGTTGCAATAACGAAACTAATTTGTTGTTAAAATATTTTCCAAATCAGCTATAGTTGATTATAGCATATTTTTAAATTATGTATTCTCTTAATTACTTTAACAAATTGTCTTTGTTACTCCAACAAATTCTCTTTGTTATTTTAATAGCATAACTTTGCTGTTTCAACAAAAAAATTTGTTATACCAACTAAAGTATTTTGTCGAATCAACTTAAAGATTTTGCTATAGTAACGAAACTGTTTTGTTGTTATAACATATCAATAACTTTGCTATAACCTAAATTTTGTTATTTTTAACTTATAATTTGTTATCCCTATGTTAACAAATTCATTTGTTACCACAACATATCTTAGGTTATCGTAAAAATAGTATATTACACTACAAGGGCAGAAAGTTGAGATTCCTGCACTGCGCGCCATGTGCCCGAGGCGAAGCCGAAGGCATCATGGCGCGCAGTTCAGGGCTCTCCAATTTCTGCCCTCGTAGTGTATACTAGTTTTCTTGCTATCCGGTCGAAAGTACGCAAAAAATTGCGTTGAAAAAAATTGATGCCTGCCCCCGATATTTGCGGCACGAGCAAAGCGAGTGCTGCTGGTTAGGGGGGGGGGGAGGGCAGGCATCAAATACACCTGTCAATAAAGATATTAATTTATAATCTATCATATTACTACTTTTTTTTGAGAAAAGATCTTAATTTAATTAAATAAATTTAAAATTATAAGTATATTATAAATTAATTCTGATTTTAAAAATAAAAAAAAATAGAAAAATGAAATAATAATCGTAAAATGCATAGAAAAAAAAAATTAAGAAAAAAATCTGTGTATTTTTTCAAATAATTATTTGTTCAATAATGAATTTATTTATTTGAAAATATCTATCAGAATAAAAAATATTCTTCGTTTTTTTTTTTTTTGTAATTTAAATATTTAATAAGTCTCATTTCATTAAAATAAATATTTATTTTCTTTAATTAACTTAGTTTCAACCTAAAATCATCGACACATAACAAAACAGATACATTCATAACAATCACAAGTAAGGTTAAGCTTATAAACATAAGTAATAAAGTGAGCGTGACTACCGACTTTCGGACTTTCTACCGCCTCGTGTCTCGTTGTCAGTGCATAAATCCACAGATTCGGTAGAATCTGGCGCTAAGTTCCGTTCAAATCCGTTGTAAACGGAGCGCCAAACTACCGACTATGTTTACTGTAAGCAGAACGGTTTTTTGAGGTTGCTAAATTTTATTTAATTCTACGGTACTTTTTTACCCAATTTTTTTATCATAACAGTAATTCATAATTTATTTCACCGTATTAATTAATTATATTCACTTATAACAATTTATTTACTTGAAATTATTAAATTTTATCAGCACATATTATAGCTCGCTCACAAATTTCGATCCTGACTTTTTTTTGATGGAGAAAGGTCAGCGCCACAGATAAAATAAAAATGTGTAGTAATCCTCCTATAGATACGCAACTACAGTTAAAAAAAGTAATTTACAGCTTACATTTACGGCCGCCAGGGTGCACTGGAATTATATCTACATAAACTGTAGCTTCAAGGAGATAGTTTGCAGTAAAAAATGCTGCCAAAGCGAGATTTAAGTTGGAACCAATTGTAAATTTTCATTATAATTACAAAAAATACTAAAATCCGAAGAAAAACAGTTTCACTGTAAAAAAAAAAAATCGCGCCAAGTCCACGTTCATAAGAGTATTAGGAAAAAAAAATTTTTTTTTTCTTTACAAAAAGATACAAAATAAAAAAATTAAAAAATCCAAGTAACCGATATGATTGTTTATGATTTTCGGAAATTCAAAATAATCTCATTGTAAATTTAAAAATTAAAAACAAAATTTTAGAACGTACTTGGTGTGCGTCATTGTGTATTTCAATTTTTTTAAAGTCCTAGTAAATAGATTTTACGAATTTCATTAAAAGTAAAATATTTTGCAACCACGCACACTAAATACGTTCTAAAATTTTTTTTTTAATTTTTAAATTTACAATAAGATTTTTTTTAATTTCCGAAAATCATAAACAATCATATCGGTTACTTGGATTTTTTAATTTTTTTATTTTGTATCTTTTAGTAAAGAAAAAAAAATTTTTTTTTTTCCTAATAGTTTTATGAACGTGGACTTGGCGCGATTTTTTTTACCGTGAAACTGTTTTTGTTCGGATACATTATTTCGGCTCCCCGTCGTAGGGCGCATGCGCGACTTGATCACGGCATAAAACTGAGGCTTTCTGCCGTGAAATCACAGCGGGAACCCCGTACTTTCGACCAGCGTAGTAAGAAAAATTTTTTTCTGCGTGCGTATAGTGCCATGAGCCCCTAAAAACACCTGAGCCCCCTTGTTGGTGGCGCTGTCAGTATGCATGAATACACTACTACTATTAATGCAGGAGTGTTAGAATTTTAGCTCCGCTCACGCGCACAGAGCGAATAGAATTAGCGGGAAGATCATTGTCTAAAGAAAACCGAAAAAAGTGTTTTTTCGGAATTACTTCGACATTCCTATAGTTTGATCAATTCAAACTCGGAGTTTTTCTATGAGGCTTCAAAAACTGCGTCGAATGCTGCCAACCGCGTGAAAATCGGTTCATTCATTGAAAAGTTATTGTGGTTTGAAAATTCAAAAAATTGTGTTTTATTAAACTTCTATTAGAGTTTTGAGCTCGAAAAGCTCAAAAACGTAATAAGTGTAATTTTAAGCGCTTAAGTATAAAATGAGCGGGAAGTTGCAAGGATGGCCTTTAGGGTCAACCGTTTTCCTAATTTTTTCTTCTGTGTTGGTTCAAGATTTTTACTTTTGTATTAAATTAATTCTTTGATCAGTGAACATATTTAATATCAATCTGCAATCAAAATGCTTAAGAAATAATAAATTAAAATTTATTATGTTAACATTTTGCTTCCACAAGATCAGCCCTGTTGCTTCACCATGAAAATCCTTTTGCTCCCACAGGACTGCATCTAGATACAGCACCTATTTTTTTCCATGGAGGTTAATTCTCGAAATGTGAAGATCTGATGGGAACTCGGTTTTCAAGAACCGGGGGGGGGGGGACCAAAAACTTCCCGATTTTTGAAAATCAATGATTTTTTTAACGGGAAGTTAAAAATTTTGTTAAAAATGGGTTCACTATCAACGAGTATCGTTTTATTATTTAGTTGTACCTTAATTTATATTAAATATATGGTATATAATATTTTCGTGCTCCTCAACAGCTTAACTCTTCAGAATAATCTGCGTCGTCGAATTCTAGTTTTTAATAAAATGTTCAATTTTTCTTAATTGATTGTACTGTAAAAACAAAAAAAAATTTTTAATTTAAGCTTAAAAGCTTGACTTTGGCTGAAAGTAAAGTATTTCTTAAAAGCTTTGCGAGTGTTCGAAATACACGGAAAGATTAGAACCCGACTGGTTACTGTTCTGCACCTGACTCAGTACGGTGCTAGAAAAAAATCGACGAAAATTCAATTAGCACACGATTAAATAAAATGCGCAGCACATGAATCAGTTGGGTTCTAAATATTAATCAGTGCGTCGCTGCACCTTAACTCAAGCACAGTAACCAGTCGAGTTATGCATATGAATGATTCGTGTGCGCACACAAATGGTTAAATCAAATAAATTGATTATGGAGAAAAATACACGTTGGAAAATCTTAATTAAACCATCGCTTCGTTCCACAAGAAAACGAAATTAGGACCAGGATATTTACCTCTGACGTTGTCCGATGTGGTGAAGTTGATTCTTCCCGTGGCTGTCTCTCAATGCCAGTACTCACTCGGGTTACCCCTTATATGTCCTCACCTCCCCACTGCTTTCACCATTCGGGTCTCACTTTTTTACAACCTAACTACACTTAGCGCTAGCGGCACGAGTACTTGAGATAACCGCGCATTGTGATCCGTCGATACTTTGTTACTAGAGATTAAGCCTCTAATCGGTATAGCAGGACTCCGTGACATACCATTCAAAAATATTATTTCTTAAACTGAAATATTTTTTATTCGAAAAGAAAAATAAGGTATACTGATTGAAAAATTATTTTTCTAATTTAATTCCTATAAGCTTTCAAATCAAAATCTTTACTATCGAAAAAATAATTTACTTGAAGTATGATATTTGTCATTTTAAAAGTATATGCTTAAGCCAACAATAATTTAATGTATAAAATTAGCGAATAAGTAAAACAAGTGAGTAAAATTAAACTTATGAGTACTTTTTTCGGAGTCCATTTGGCCCCCATATACCTCTTTAGATTATATTAAAAATTTCGAGGGGTCTATTTTTTGCTCTTTTTATTCCCCTGAAATTTGAAAATTAAGTACGTCGTTAAAATTACTTATATGTCTATTTTGTGACTTTATGAGGAGTCGTAAATATCAGGTGATCGTAAAATAGACCAACACCGCTAAAAACCATACTTTTACAGTTTAAATTCATGTAATATGATTATAATTAGATATAAATCTCGCGACATATTGTGAAAAGTCGAAAAAAAGTTTTTTCATCAATCAAAGTAAAGAAACTTTATTAGAATTCGATCTACCTATCACAATTGGCAACTTGATGAATCGTTTTTATGTAAGTACAAAGTTTCTGTAAGAAGATTAAAAAAATTCTTTACAATTTCCTCGAGTATTTAAAAATTTTTTATGAGATAAAAATTAGCCATCGGTACATTTATATGATACTACGGATTTTTATATCTTAACCCGTGTAAAAATGATATGAAATCATGATGATCTTTTAATGACAGTCATTATTTGTTTGTCCAGATTGGCGTCCTTCTGTCTAGGCAGTATGGTTCAGTTTTTGAACAGATCTGTATGAATTTAAACTTGGGGTTGTAAGAAAAGTTCCTGATTTCTTTGAAGGTCCCCTTGAAGCTTCTGGTCCATGATGTTTGCTTGTTCTTAAATCTACATTACAATGTCTTACAATGTCGTAACCCATTTCATGTACATCTCTGACCAAACACCACGAATTTCAATCTTATAAATTAAAAAATTGTTGGTTGGTTTAAAATTTTTCTCAGGAATTCGAAAATCATTTACGAATTAATTATAAATTCATCACCATGCTCTCATCATGATCTCATATAATTTTTCCAAAATATGAGGTCATAATGATCTCATGATGACCGTCATTAAAAGATTATCATAATCTTATATCATTTTTACACGGGTAATTTAGCATTAACATAGAGAGGTTTTAATTGAATTCATGCCTTCTTATGAAAAAATTTTCTGATATGACTGCTTTGGGTATATTGTATGTCCATACATAATTTTTTTGATCCAAGGTACTGTTGAAAACTTCAGACGGCGGGTACGTGATCGCTAAATCGTTTTCTTACAAGAGAGTTAAGTCTGAGGTACTAAACATTTTAAAATAAAAACCATATTGTTGATTCTCCTGAGAAACTTAGGACACGTGTTTTTTAGTTTAATCCCGTAGTAAACAAATTTTTATTTTATAAGGCATGTTAATCGATTTGTACTCATCACCATACAAAGTACTATCGACCGAGTTTTGCTTTGGCAAAAATACGTATTATGTTACCCGAGTCAAAATTAAAAACATATTTTGAGCCTCCACAACCTACTCGAGGAGTTATAGGCTGAAATTATGGTTTTAGATTTTTTCGACTATGATGACGCGTATATCAGAACCGTAATTTCAGCCTACAAGTGGTATATTTGTCCGCTTTTACCAAAGTTAGGCTGAAATCACCATTTTAGAACCATAAATTGAGCCTACTGAGCCTACATCTCTACCGTAAAAAAGATCCTTATTGGTTAATACGATGTAGGCGTGGGGAAAGAAAGGAAAGGGGAATGGATTCAGATAAAAATGGCTGCTGTTAGCGGCATGCTATGTCCGGCGCATGCCATTTGATAAAAAAAGGATTTTGCCAATGTCATATCTATATTTTATTTATATTGTAGAGCTATCGCAAATTCAGACTGTGTGGCTCTTAATTTAAACCTAACATTCGCTAATTATAGAAATAACATGAAAATCCGTTCTAACCGAGATTCGAACCCGAGCCGCGCGCTTGCCAGACCGATAACTAACCCCTACACCGTACGACCGATGAGTTGATTTACATCTCCATTCTCATAAACTAAATTTATACGGTGACGATTTTTCTGAAATTTTTGTATCTTTCTCTACCCTATTGAAAATAATTTTCAAAATTTTTTCAAATTTTCTTACCCAACCAAAAAAAAGTTACAAGTTATTTAAAGAAAAATATGTTTTTTTTTTGTTAAATAACCATAACTTTTTTGAAAATTGACTTATTGAGATGTTTTTTTTTTTTTAATTTTTGTTTTTAAATGTACTTTTTAGAAAAAAAATAAAAATAATAATTTGGATCAACTTTACATGTAGCTATATAGTCAACGGACTAAGTATTTTGCATACATTTTATTTTTGCTGATCACATAACCAATGAATTGTTCTTATTACGGGATCGCGGGAATGTAACATATTAAAATGAAAACATTTTCTAAACACTTGAGATGTGGAAAAGAAATTTGGCTATTCATTTTAAGAGATTTCGTAAAATCAAAAATTAAAATCGTAAATCCAAAAATGATTATTCATTTTTGGAGAAAGCCACGGGAATGTTATAGTGATTGCACATTGAAAGTTACAATGGATATTCGCTAGAATTATGACATGGATGAAAGGTACAGGCCAATCCGATAGAATTTTGAATCTGTGCAAGTCAGAACAATACTCCAATTGAATTTCAAGTCTAGATCTCAAAATACAATTCTTTAAAGTGCCCAGCGGAGCGGGCGGGTAACAGCTAGTTAATTATAAACGCGTTACTGAAAAAAAAATATTCACCAGATTAATAATAAATACGATAGTATTTTTAGAAAATACAATTGATAAATATTGTTTTTAGATGAATATTAATTTTTTATAAGCTATTTTTCACCTCATCTCTAAAATCATCATTTTTGAGATACGAGTTTGCGTTAGAAAACCATCGATTTGAAGGATCACGCAACTACAGATAACTTTACTCATTCTTACTAAAGCCATGCTACTAATACTAAAGGAGTCAGGTTTACTCATTAAACAAATAATAAGAATAAAATAATAGTTTATTTTATTAATAACTAATAATTAAAAATGATAAATAAGTGAATAAAAAGGCTATAAACATTAATCTCGCTACTTAGACACACCTTACAATTTTGTCAATTGAAATATAATAATAATAATAACTAATCAAATACTAATTAATATCTATATACATAAACAATATATACAGTCTTTATACACGTGTTACTCTGAGAGACGAGCCGCGACCTCTATACTTGGGACTCGCGACGCGTTCCACGAAAATCTAACCCTTACTCACTATTAACGGACTTGTACCCTTCCCCTCTACCTACAGAGTTAGGCTCTGTAGCCAAACGAGTGACGGGAGACATGAAACATTTCCACAATCTCTCCGCACCCACCTGAGTACCCCGATTAGACAAACCAATTCAGGAAGTACCCCGCCTAGGTTCTGGGTAAAGACGCGACAATAAAGATACGTCCAGAAACACCTGGACCATAGTCTCCAGCTACAACACGTTATCTTACGAGTATAACCTCGGGGAGCGTAATTCCGCTCACCCGGGTATACTCGTCTACTAGTATATGTGTGACTGTAGGGAACACCCACAATCAGAACACACACGAACGATCGGCGGTCAAAAAGAGTGAGAGAATACTGGAGCACAATACTTGTTTTCGTCGATTCTCGACACTCTAGTTTAGCTCAGCGAGACACACCACTTCACAGCTCTGCTTAATAACTGTATGAATACAAGAGAGCAGAGGTTTTTCCTTGTCCACGATCTTGACTGTGTTTTCGCTATGGTGGAGGTAGGACAAATATACGTGCGAGTATAGCTCTTTTGAGCCCAGGAATCGGCCTCTTTGGAGGTAGGCGAAAGCCTCACCACATATTCTTTTCACTGCTGCCAGATCGCGGGATTTTTAGCGTGCGTTTAGTGCTTGGGTAGTAGTAAAAATCCCGCAATCTGGCTGCACTGATTCTTCTTCTTCACAGCTCAGGTAAGAATGACAAAACCGGGCGAGAAAATCGCAGTTAAGTACTCGGCGAGCCGCTCTGCCTCGGGACGGCACGAGCTAAATTGCGACGCCTAGCGGCGGTCAGTGAACTAAATTTCTTTCTCTCTCTCTCGCAGCAGCGCGCGCACGCTAGCTTCCCCACTATTGCTCAGTCCCATTCTTCTCGATTATGCTTTCTCTTCTTCTTCGCTCAGCGCGCTCGTCTCTCGGGTCGCTCGCGCTGGCTCGTCTCTATGTATTTATTTTTTCTCTCTCTAATTTTTTTAATTAAATAATGAACATTTTTACAATACTTAAAATAATAAATATTACTACAAAATCGGAGAAATTACGTATTCGTCACAATAAACGATACACAATTGACAGGTACTTTGTAAAATTTTATCTTCAATTTTGATTTCAATTCAAAACTTCAACCATTTTTTTCTGGAAACTCTATTTTTTAATTTTTTTTTATAATAACTAATTTTACAGAACAAAGTAGTGTAAATCTTACTGAAAAATGGGACTTTTTATTCACAACTTTGCCAAAAATTCAAATTTTAATTTTTTTTTCCTCTGTCCAAATACAAGCTACATATATCTACAAACAGAAAAATATGGTTTCTTGATTTCAGATGAATATATGATGAATTATTCGGACAACGCCGAGAGAACTTTCATTTGAGAGATCAAGGAAAAGAAGGTCCCAATGCTTGAATTTTCAAAAGTGTTAGAAAGTACTTGTCAAATATGTATATCTCAGAAGCTACATAGTTTAAATAAAATATTTTATTTGATAAATTATAAAAATGCCCAATTTCTCAAATTTTGGACCAGACGTCATCTGTTTCTTTTCCTTGTATTTACTTCCCGTTTCGAAAATTAAAATTTTTTTGAGTCAAAGATTTTTAAATTTCTGGTAGCTACAAGAGTTCAACAAGTTTCTCGTTTTTTAATTATCGCAAGATAGAATGTAGATATGTAAAAAAAACCAGAGGTTATATCAGCAAGACATAGACAAAATGAAAGAAAATTTTAAAGTGAAAAATCTCGAGTGGGATCTATGCAAGCTGAGATGGTACAAGAATGAGGACGAGAGTTGGGGACAAAAGTGCACAAGAGGACATCAGCTCTAGTAGTCTTGCAGACTCGCGCAACAAAGTTTGCTACTTGCTACTGCTTCGCGAACTTGTACAATTTTAAAGTAATGAGGCGAGCTCCGTATCTTCAATTAGTAACACGCTAATGCCGTTGCATGACTAACGTCGCATACAGGTTACCATGGACATCTGCTTCAAATTTATTATATGATACAGAGGTCGATATACTATTTTAAAAAAATGAGAGGCAAGATTAATAATAATCCATATAATTCATCCGATCGAAATTATTAAAAATAAAAAAATACGTTTGTTATTGTTGTTGCTAGGATTGAAGTTGAAAATTAACTTCGAATGATGAATCAAGAAACCGAATTGTAATAATAAATTCTGATGTGTAATAAACGAATGAGGGAAAAATTTTTTACACCAACAAACGTACACCAAGCAATCTAAATGCTCTCTTGAGACCTGACTAAGTAAAAGCTCGAGACAAAGAAAAAACTAGGGTAGAGCCATAGAACATCTTTACGACGGTACTTTTGCTCTCTTGAATTAGATCAACAATAGTCGATAGTGATAATGATGATAAACATAATAAATAAAACATTTTTTCGATGTTCAAAAAGTTATCTACCTATCCAGAAAGATAATTAGACACATTTCTAATATGTTTTTTATTCTATAATACTATTATTAATCATATTACATAAGCTATGAAAAAGTTCGGGAAAGCCAACAGTGCTCGCCTCGTAAGGAACATTTAGTTAAAAAAATAAATAAATTCTATTGCTGACTCTTAAAGAAAAATTGTGAAAAAAAATGTATCCAGATAACAGATGAAAAAAATAAAAACAAAAAAGTTATTAAAAAAAAATTGTGCATTTTTTAAGCATTCATATAACACAAATAATTAACCAAATTTTGCTTTAACTTTAGATTCAAATGTTTCGCGGCATTTCCACCATTCAAAATAATAAAGTGCAAGCATTCAACTAAAATCAGATGCTGACTTATAATAGCGTCCAAGACATCCGGATGAACACAAAAAAGTTTTTTAATACAATTTTTTTTTATTTTCACCAAGATAATTATTTTTACAAATATCAAATGCGTTAATACTACTCAGTTTTTTTCATTGATATTCGTGTATTTTAATATCTTATAAATGTGAGATATGATTATAATAGAGACATCTTAAGTCCCGAAAATTATTTGATCTTGACCAGTTGAGAGTAGAGTACTACATCAAATGGAACCCGTTGTGAGTCCTGCGTGACTATAAATAGATAAACAATGGCAGATAATTATTGCCTCACCAAATAAGTCGCATTCCAAATAAAAAATTTTGTGAATTATAGAATTTTTATGTTTGAAAAATACTTTATTGAGATAAAATGATCGTCTGACTGCACTTGGATTTTACTACTTAGTCAATTTAAAAATTAAATTTTTTTTTTCAAGGTGTTTTTTTGAACGAATAATATTAAAACAAAAACCATAAAGGATAATTGCTTCTTATCAAGTCGGTAGTAGGTAAAATTTTCTAGTAAAGCTTTGGATGAGTTCTCTCGTTCAATATCGGGTAATGAGTCGGATTAACAAGCCCGCCTTGAGGCAAACTTGAAAACGCAACTTTACCTAGTGTTCTTAACGGCACAATGAACTTATCGATTTTCAATCATCCATCGTTGGTTTAATTCTCTTTCACAATTATTACCTTCAATATCTATAGTACTTTGAAAATTATTCACTTTTTACTTCATTTTTTTGCCCACTTTATTTATAGAACACGATAAGAACTGAATAAACGTATTGGAATAATTATTATTTACGATTTACTATTCGCTTTTTTAAGGATTATTTAGTAATTTTTTTTCTGATGCAGCTGAAAATTGTCAAGCCACTGATATATAATAAACAAATTTCATCTTATCAATCGACAATAGATTCAATTTCGTTAGACCAACAAGTAAATCTCATTGGATTGTGACCTTTAGCGTATTTGATCCTCGGAAACTCTATTTGTTCTGTGAAGCTAGAGGTAAAACACCACAAGCTTCTTCGAACTTCACATGATATCTTTGATGCGTTATGACTGTTTCAAATTATAATACTAGGTTCATTTTTTCTAACTTATGTTTGAATAATATAATCTCACTGCACTTTTAACCTCATTAACATAGTTAATAATAATAATTTAAAGTTATCAGGAACGTGGACCGAGGGTAAAAACAAATGTTACGTTTTCAAATGTTGCAACGTTTCGTTGTTATTTACAACTTCTTCAGGCAAGCTGTGTACAGAGAAAAAAAAACAATAATATAAAAACATGTAAAACATATGAAAGAATACAATTTGAAAAGATAAATTCTTACATTTGAGGTTAACATTTATGTAATAACAATAATCTTCTGAAACACTTCATCGTTAATTAAAGTTATAAATGAAGGAAAAACTACTTAATATAATACAGTATTACTAACAAATTTAAGAGCAAGTATAACATTTATCACCGTTACAATTTATCAGCTAAGCAACTAATTGATAAACAAAAAACATGTTACTCAAATCAGCTGTCAAGTGAAACTAATAAAACCACTGTGGTAACAGTAGTTAATATTATACATTTCGTTCTACCGACTGCAAATCAAGATGTTTACAAATGATCCTAGTTTCTTAGTCAACATTAAAAATAAATTCAAATTAAAAAACTCTTTATACTAACAGCTAGTTAAATAATTAATAACTTAATTCTCACTATCTAAATAAACATTTAACCGACTCAATAATGTCACAGTAAGAAGAACTCAAACTCTGAGTGTCAGACCTGTAATTTACGCAATCAAACACTTTAATAAAAAACATTTCACTGACATTACGTTTAAAATAATGGGATTCATAATCCAAAATTTTTGTAGCGTCAAACTGAAAATTGTGTTCACTATCAAAGTGATGATCTGCTAAAGCTGTCCTGTTCTGCTTCAAAAAACTTTCCGGTCTGCAATCCACAGAATGTTGATACAATCTCTTCTTTAATTTCTGTTTAGTTTGCCCAATGTAAACCTTTCCACACGTGCAAGGTATCTTATACACCAAAAAGGATCTATCAATCTTATCAACTGGGTCTTTTAACCTGCTGTACAACTCTTTAATCTTAAAAACATTGTAAAATACCAATTTACAATTGGTCAGTCTAAATAAAGAACCAATTCTCGGTGATAAACCCTTTATAAATGGAAACCTGCAGAACGACCACCCTCTTAGACCAGCATTGCTTCTCAAGTTATTCTTGACTCTGTCAAAGGTAACTTTTTGGCACTTATCCACAACTGAGCGTGGATAATTGTTATTTAGCAATAGGTGTCTAACTTTGTTTATACTTATAGAAACCATACTATCATGACTTAGGCGTATAGCTCTATTGAAAAAACCTTGTGCTACACTTAACTTCTGGCTTAAAGGATGATTAGATTTAAAATTCAGAACTCTCCCAAAACTATAAGGTTTTTGATACCAAGAAGTTTTGAGTTCACCTGAATCTGTTCTGCATACCAGGACATCCAAAAAAGGAAGTTTTCCATCAACTTCATTCTCAACTGTGAACTGAATGTCGGCATCAACTGAATTGAAAACTTATAAGACGGTATCCACCTTATTCTTTGGAATCACTAAGAAAAGATCATCCACATACGCTGCTAAAACTGGAATCTCAAAGTCCAAATTCTCCAATGCTTTTGATATTACAAAATCCACTGCAATATATAGATATAGATATATAGATATACAGTCTTCTGGCTTTTTTATTTTGTTAATTGTACATGAATGATACTGAATTACCTAACCATTCGCATTCGGTGGCCTACAATTATCCTAAAGAATTAAAAAAAAAAAAATTTAACTTAATTGATGCATGTTTTCGCAAGTTATAGTGTTTTCAGAGTTTCATACATGACGGACAGAAAAATTTTTTGACCTATTTTGAGGTTTTTTTCCGTTTCTAGTAAACTAAATCAATTTTTGAAAAGTGTCAAATTAATCTCCATTAAATTATCTTGACAATAGTATGCAAAATATCGGTGACCGTCTCTTTTTTCTTATGCAGAAATTTCTCACGACAACAATTGTCAGCAATAATTTCTTGTACAATATTTTTTCACACAAAAACCATAATAAAAGGGCCATGTTAATGTTTTTTTTTAGAAATAATTGTACTTAATTGTAAATAATTGTGAGAAATTTTGGCGGGATTAATAAAAGCGGAGAGCCAAATATAATTAAATTATAATGTGATATTTATTATTCGAGTTAAAATTTAATCATTTCAGTGATATATGCCGTCAACGCCAAAGAAGTTTTACTTCAATCGCGCGTAAAGGTTACACGCACACACTTTTTAACTTCCCGCTAAGAAAATCGGGAAGTTATTGTTTTCACCCCGTTTTGCAAAAATCGAGTTTTCATCAGATCTCGACGTTTGAAGGTCATAGGAAGCTTCCCTGACTATCCCCGCGAGGTTGACACGGTGTCTGTGTGTGTGTGTGTGTGTGTGTGTGTGTGTGTGTGTGTGTGTGTGTGTGTGTGTGTGTGTGTGTGTGTGTGTGTGTGTGTGTGTGTGTGTGTGTGTGTGTGTGTGTGTGTGTGAAAGTATGTGAACTGCTTATAACTTTTGAACGGCTTGACCGATTTCATCGCGGTTGGTGCCATTCGAAAGAGCTTGACCAAACTTAGATTTTGAAAACTATTTGGACCGATTCAGATCAATAGATTTTGAGAAATCTTAAAAAAACTGAAAAAAAAATTTTTTTCAAATGTGGTTTTTTTGGAATAACTTTAAAACGGCTTAAAGGTTCAATTCCAAAAACTAATCAGCTCTTAACCTCAAAAAACCACGTCGATCGCCACCAGTCCGGTCAAAATCGGTTGATTCATTCAAGAGATATCGTGAACGAAAGAAAACCGAAAAAAGTGTTTTTTCGGAATAACTCCAAAATTCCTAGCGCGATCAATTCAAAATTTAATATTCTTTGTGAGGCTTGAAAAACTGCGTCGAATGCTTCTAACCGCGTAAATATCGGTTTATTCATTCAAAAGTTATTGTGGTTTAAAAATTCAAAAAATAGTGTCTTATCAAATCTATATCAGACTTTTGAGCTCGAAGAGCTTTAAAGGATAGGAAAGCAATCTCTTTGAGCTCGGAGAGCTCAAAATAACCCATAAATTGTATTTTTGAGCTCTTCGAGCTCAAAAACGTCATTGGTGCAATTTTAAGCGCCTAAGTATGGAATTAGCGGGAAGTTGCAGGGATGGCCTTCAGGGTCAACCGTTTTCCTAATTTTTTTTAATTTAAGACGTGTGTACAGGACAAAGTCTGTCGGGTCCGCTAGTTTAACTATAATTTCATTAGTTAAATAAGTTTGTCATTCATTAAATTAATTTGTTTTTTTCTTGAATGCACAGTAGATAATCAGAACTATAGATATATAAGAGATTATAAAAATTAATAAATTAACTATTGAAAGGGAAAGGAAGCTTTCTCTAGAATATTGAAACATTCTTGCACATAGTTCTACAGTTCACGGAAAGAAAAATGTAGAAATCATTCCTATAATTTTAATTAAATGTTTTCCTATACCATTTTAGGAGCGATTACTTAGATTATGGAAATTCAACCCATAATTTTTGGAAAATGTTTCTATAATTATGGGAATGGTTCCTATAATTACAGGAACGATACCTATGTTTATAGCTGTAATATTATTGGCATGATTCCTATAATATATAGGAATAGTTTCTATAATATTATAGGAATGGTTTCCATGATTATAGAAATAAACACTAGATATTATAGAAGCCATTCCTGTATATTATAGGATCCATTCCTATAATATCATGGGAACCATTCCCATAATATTATAGTGATGATGCCTATAATATTGAAGTAACTTATACATTATCGGAGAGTGTTTGCGTCTACTGGTCCACCTTGGAATTTATGTTCCATGAACTTTGAAAATAAACATCAGTCCTCCAGAAAGTATGCTCGTGTTTGTTCAAGTGGAATTAATATTAAACATAGTATAGCCGTAAAAAACCAACTCAAATTGAATTATTATTTATCGTATCACAATAATGAAATATCATATTATAAATGTGGCTCTGTTGATAATTGTTCGTTCAAAGACCATAAAAAATTTCATGCATTTCGCGCAAGCCTTCCATCATGTGTGAGTAACTTTAATATTGTCAACTATTTACTATGGATAGGTAATCATAAAGTTGATGCAACTTCTGTATTGGTAATGCCTTCAGAAAATGGTCCCGAATTTCACATTGTTGAATTAATTATTAAAGATATTGTAAATGAGATATGTATCATTACCACTCAAGTTATTTGTGACTTCGATGACCACTTTTAAGTATTTGAAATTATTAGAAATTTCGATAATTTTACTTGTTTCCCAATAAAATCATTTGAAATATGTAAAATAACTAATATTGTTCTTATAAACAATAAAAGTTATATACTTAAAGGGTGGATTTAATTAATTTTTAACACATGTATTGTAAATAAATAATTTGTTTTAAAAATAAAATGAAATTGTAAAAATAAACAATGAATTTCCATATTTATTTTGCTCCTGTAATTGTATAGTGAGAAAATCTCCCTTTTAATAGAAAAACTTTAGAATTGCTACAATATTTTTCAATATCAACTAACACAATTATAACTGAGTTGGAATAAACGATTTAAGATTAAGTACACACGTGAATAAAAATTATGGAAAAAATATTTTTCACTCTAGTGAAAGATCAATTTTCATTTACAAAAAAAAAAATATAAAATAATTACACTATATTTTTAAAGTGATTGCTTTATTATTATGAAAATAAACATTTTTCTATTATTATGTGCGTTATTCCCAACATATTATAAGAACCATTTCCATAATGCTTTGGAAAAGATCCTATGAATTTCTCTCCGTATAGCTTTCGCTCGTTAATAAGAGATCGGTTATTCAGGATGATTATTAGATCCAATCAGTTATTTTAATATAAACAGAAATGAGTAAAAGTTTTTTATTTTCAATTACATTTGAGTGTTAAATATTCAATATTAAAAATTAACTCTGAAAATAATTATAACAATGTGCACACAAATATTTGATTCTTATGAACTCTATATTTTATTAAACGAGAACAAGGTAAAAGTTACACTCGATTTTTAAATAAAGTTCACTAAAAAGGAAACAACATATCAAATAAAAATATCCATATAAATTTGCAACAGAAGAACGTTTACGTTTTTCGTTAACATTACACAGATTTCTTCGTTAGATGAGAGATAGGTGAAGTGGTAAAGTAAGTAAATGGAATCTTTCCATGTTGTAGAGTTTATATCATGTAAAAACGTACCTGCGATGAGAAAGAGAGATCTCTACCCAGGTCTTGCAGAGTACTCGGAGAAAAATATAAAAGGTATATGAATTGGACCGCCGCGTACATACAAGTATAGGAATAAACAAAGTTTTTTTTTTTTTATTTTTCAAATCATTCAAAGAAAAAATTTCTGAATTTTTACTTATTTTTTCGGTTATCTACTCGAAAAAAATAAAAAAATAAAAAGAAAAAACTACTTCATTCAAGAGAAATATTCTGGATCCAGGAAAATTAGTTAAATTTCGAGCATTGTTTGTATTCTTAAAACAAGTCGATACTATCTTCAATCAATGTTACCGCCTATTTTAATCCAAGAGAAATGAATTGTTGGATGAAATATATGTTACCTTATTTAAAAAAAGTAAAGTTCTTCGTTTAAGAATGAAATTCATGAATGAGAAATATATGAAATATATAAAAAATAAGATATATATTCTTAGAAAGCTACTGTAAAATTCCTCGAAATTCGAATGTAGCAGTATTTAAATAAATTTTTCTATTGTTTTTTTAAACTATTTAGATAAATTGATCTAGTAAAATTCGATTAGCAAGCTTGAAATTGCTAAAAAAATCGTTTAAATGTAAAAAGCATGACTTAATTGTTATAACGTTATAAATAAGTCATTTAATCACTAAAAATAAATAATTATTCGATTATTAACTTACTCTCTGGTTTCAGATGTTCAGGCGCATTGATGACATCATCTACAAAAACATAAGAAAAGATTATGACTTACTGATAGTTTTAACGGAATGTCAAAAATTGTCTACTGGGTGAAAACGTAAGATTTACTATAAATCCTAACTTTTATAATCAATTATATGAAAACTCAACTTTTATCAGAGAAAGAAGTCAAGGTGAAGCTATCAAGTAATTAAAAAATATGAACAGACAAATCAATTTTGTACAATATATTAATATATGCTCATATTATTCTCAGGAGTTCAGAAGAAAAGTTCAGAATTTATTCATTTTTTATTATCATTTAAATGTATACAATTTAAAGTTTCATTTTTACTAACAAGAAAGTTTATGAAAATATATAATACTGTAACACGTTCACGATAGAACACGGATAGAGTATATTTAATAAATTGGATTTGAAACGTGAGAATTGTTTATTCGAAAAAAGTATCTAAACTAACAAAAGAAAGAAAGTAAAAGAATTGATATCATGAATGATTTTCCGGATAGCTCTGCTATGGTGTTTCACTTTTACCCTGCTTTCTGGGTTTTAAATTGCTTCTTGGTTAAAGTCACACACAATCTCGACAAAAGTTTAACACAGTACTTTCAACTTAAAATAAAAATAAATCGTGTCTATTGTCGAATAAGAGTTTGCAGAAAGAATAAATTCCTTAAGAACAATATTGCGTGACACAGGGCCCACTAAAACTGAAAAACTGAGAGATTGTATAGAAACAGAGATAGAAAATAGCTTCAGCGTTACTTGCTCAATTAAACTAGTTTTCCAAATGGATCAAATTTAACTTTCGGCAAATGTGATACAATACTTTTTTTACGTTGTTACGATACGAGCGAATAACCTTATTGTACCTCGAACACAGAAATTCATTCACAGCGGGTGCACGTACAAACTTATGCAAAAGTTTGTCGACTACATGTAGTTTTACAATATGTTATCTACATTAGCATACATTTAATTAACGATTATTGAATCAATTTTATCACAGTATTGTTAATACGAAAGTATCAGAATTGATGAAGTAAAATTGTGAAATTAAGTTTTTGATACACCTTATGGTATGATAAAAGAAAAACAAGAGTCTGGGTGTTCATTTAATAACAAATAACTAAACTCTTATTTTTATCTGTGTTACGTGATCCCTCATCTAAACTATGCAATCCGGTGAGCTAGAGCATGGTGGAAACCGTGAACAAAATCGCGATAGGGGCTTCAATTCTTCCGTAACGTCAAGGTGTGGTGTAATTAAACGAAAAAGAAGCTTTTCCAATCATTTAGGATAGTAAGTGAGAAGAAGATTGTCACATATAAGAAAATAGTATAACCAATTAGGTCCTTTTGTGAAAACACGAAAATGCATACATCAAGTAAAACCCCTTCATTCATTCGATGCATTTTTTTAAGTGAAAAAAAAAAAAAAAAAAAAAAACGAACTAATTCCGAAACATCAATCCAATAAATCTGGAAATCACTTCAAGAAAATATTTTGATTCAAAGTTTTGGACTGCGATGTCATACGATCAACTCGACCGATTTTAATGCAATTTGCGGTTTTTCACATTAATTTTTGCAGTTGAAAGCTAATTTTATAATAAAATTAATTGAATTTGTATTTTGGAAGATATTTCAAGATGTTTTAAAAGTGTTCCATTCGTAAGATTGCCCAAAATCTATCGGACCAAATTTGTTCATATTGTCAAAAAATTTCAGGGAAAACTATAAATTTACTGCAAATTCACTCCCTTTCAATCGAAAAGTTTTATAACGACAAAAAAATTTCAATAATGACAATTTAAGCTGTAAACTTCATATTTCTTTACATTAGGGGCGTGTTTTGACCACAAAAACTGTAATTATTCCACTGCTCTTATTACCGTGCCTGTTATTCAGTTGCAAATACCCTGACCTCGAATAAAAAATCCATCCATTAATAAAAGATTTTTCTCATTTATTGTTAGATTCGGGGATTAATTCTATCTTGTCTACTGATCACAATTTATATGATCTTCTCTAATGTCAACATGATTATTAATCCAGGAAAATAATGCCTCGTTGAATGAAAATAATGAAGCTTTATCATTCATTACATTAAGTAATGAAATATTAACTTAATATTTTTTAATCACAATGAATAGAAGTAATTTTTTCCTGTTAATTTATTAACTAATTATAACTTATAATTGAAACTGTAAACATATAGAGTACATATAAGTATCTCTATGTAATTTACTTATACGTTTTCTTGGGTTTATGTATACTGTTCCAGTCCTATGTACAAATGTAAAGAATCTCTATGGGACAAGTGTTAATGCGTGCTTTCTTTTTGTTGCTATGTATTTTATGTATCTATTTTTTACTGGTAACAAAAAAATTATATATTATTAAAATGATAACAAAGTTTTGTAATTAACTTATAATTACAAAAATTAACTGTAACATTCAACTGTAATGCATACATTTGGATTGTGATAAAAAAATGAGTTTTATTGATAATTAACAACATACAACCCATTAATTTATCGTGTTATATCACCATTATTCGTTTTATACGATGTGTCAACTGAAACGCATAAAGTTAATAATGCTGTTTTCATTATTCAATGCTTGAGCTGAACCAAAAATATACGTGGAATAATGTAGATCAATAATTACCATTTCCATCAATGTTCAGTTCATTTACTTATATATATATATATATATATATATATATATATATATATATATATATATATATATATATATATATATATATATATATTAGGGTGTTTCAAAAAGACGAATTTTTTTTTTTTTTCTTTTGGTGTCTAAAAATTGATAGTATACCTAAAACAAAAATTTTGGCGCCCATGTGAGCTCTTAATATCAATAGTAAGATTTGCCTGTATCCATTTCTTTATTTTCCATTTAAATAACACGGGAAAAATTTTTTAATTTTTAATTTTTATTACTTTGGAACGGTTCATCGTAACAACAATCTGAAAAATGATATTTGTAGGAAATTTTACGCTCTACAAAAAACGTCTGAAGACCAAAGTTCCTCAGATTAACGGCTTCAAAGATATCCGCGGTCAAAGATAACACTAATAAAAAATTTATAATATTTTCCAATAAAACTACAAAAAAAATATCATATGCTATATTTTTATTATTTTTTATGTTAAATTACTTCAATTCCGTTAACCTGAGACTTTAAACTTTTTTTTTTACTAATTAATTCAATACTTAACTCACGAAATGCACTAATATATAAATATAAACGTTAAAAATATCTTATAAATGATTTTTTGGTCTCTTTTATAACAAATTTATTTTTTTTTTACTAAATATTAAGAAATTTAATTGAACAATTAATTCTTTATAACAAAAAACTATATTTACAACTTGTTACAACAATTTTTCAACTTGAAAATATTACAGTTTTATAAAATTACTTTTATTGCAATTAGGATATTGTTTTCTATGTTCTGTCACTACTTGCAACAAATATTGAAGCTGTTCTTCATCTTTCGTTAAGCATCGATTATACTGCTCTATCAATGCCACGCCGCGTTCTGCTACATCATTCACAACTTGAAGTTTCCCGAAATACTCCAAGTTTTCTAAGAAATTCGGATTCTGAGGCCACAAAGTAACATCCTCATCAATGAACTCATACGACAAATCAAACGATTCAAATATATTAATCGATCTCATAGACATAAATTGACTAAGATCTTTATTTAATAATGACTCTAAATTTTTCTTATCTATTATAAAGCGATTTGTTGTAGTTTCATTGGCTTTACAGTTTTTAAGAGCATGAACTATTCTTTTTTTGTTCCAACTGAAACATTTTTATCAAAGAGAGATAAAACAGACAGCTCGTTGTTTAAATACCACAAGTGATCGGCTAATTTTTGTGAGCATGTCTGTGAAAGACTATTATTAAATCTTTCATATGAAATTAATTCTTTAATCAAAGTTAAATCATTATTAGGTGCTGTTATAGCACACGGCGCAGTGAACCAAGCTTTTAAATAGAATATTATGATAAATAAACAAAGTTCTCGTAATCCATCTATTTCCGATTTAGTAAGATGAAATTCATTTCTGAATAAAAAAATTTTTAAACTATATATTGCTTTAGCCATCCACCTTGCATGATGGACCGCTCCAGGATGCTTAAATGTAATATTTGTGGTAGTAGTACCCAAAAATATTAATGATAATTCCAGAAGTTCACGGTAATCGTCTCGACAATGATCCATCTACAAAAAGTTATAAGTCAAAATGAAATTGATTATATCGCAATTTCAAAGTTGAGAAGACTAATTATTATTAACTGATGTGAGGTAAAAGTTGTAAAATATTTTACAAACGCAATTTTAATCGTTAAAGATGATTGAAAGTATAACAGTCATGTGAAACTGATTTTCAATATTTTTAATCACGACGGCAAGTTAATTAATCAGAGTAAAATTGATAATTGAGGAGCTTATTTTCAAAAAGGTATCTTTTGATTTTTGATTAATCGAGACAAAAAACTAGTTATCTTCAATTATAAATATTTGTATTGAACTTTTTTTAATTTAGCTATAAAGTGCAATCGGTTATGAAGCTGCAATTCGATTTTCATTTATAAATGTTCATAATTCTCAAAGTAATTAGTATTTAAAAGTTCAGAAAACTGGTATTTTAAAATATGAAAAGATACCCTTTTGAAAATCAGCTCCTCAATTATACTGAGTTTTATCCATTTTTCTTTTCCACTTTAACATCAGTTAATAATTCTTCAGCGCTGGATTAAAAAATTTTACTTCTATTTGATTATTAACGAATTTCAAAATCTCATCTTTGATTGGTGTTATTACTTCCAAAACTTTTTTGTCACAAATACCAGCCGTAAAGTTTGATTGGTCAATTTCATCCCACTTCTTTTTAAATCTCTGATAAATTGGAACGTTTGGGCCAGACGAAGCAGGCCAGTATACTTCAAATGCACTTCGAAGAACAATTTCAAAAATATGGTGTCGGCATGGCAAGTACAACAGTTTTCTACTAAGAGCCTTTTCTACTAATACACACGCACCATTTCTGATTCCTGAAAAAATAAAATGAGAATTGCTAGTGAAGTATCGATTTTTTAGAGTAGTACGGAGAAATCTTTTGAGTTTGAAAAAAAAGATAACTCATAACTTGGAAATTAATGGTTAATACTAAAAATCTGATTTGATTTAGCATTTAAACATTACGGTAATCAACCATGTTATATTTTTTATTAATAAATTATTTACCCGTATTTGACGCCGTAGTATCAGAACACAATGCTTTGATGTTGTCAGTATTAATATCCCATTGTTTTACTGTTTTAATAATAGCTGAAGCTTGGTTTTGTCCAGTCCCAGATTCTAGTTTAGGAACTCCTAACAGTTGAAATTTACCTGATGATGATAAAATAATCGGAAGCCGGTCAACTTGTTCTGTACCTATAATATCTGATAACAGTTTTCCATCAAAATGTAGTACATAATTGTCAGTTTCCAGATTAGTCTTCAGATTTAACGCCGCTTCTTTCCGGAATTTTTCCCTTGCTCGGTGAATAGTCACATGACTAAAGTTTACGCTTGCACAATCAATGTTCAAGCAAGATAATAAAGCAGCAATAATGTAAGTCGCCATCCTACTAGTCACGTTAGCTCTATCCAAAGCCGCAGCAAGTTCTGGTGTCATTATATCAATTTTTGGAACTTGTTGTTTTGGCATTTCATCTTCATAATCAGAGATTATACGAGAAGTATTACTTTCCAAAGATTTCTGGGATAATTGAGATGGATGACTTGATATTTTATGATTAGCAACATCATCAGTCTCAACTGCACAATAATAGTTGACATTGTCGTTATTAAACTCTCCGACATTATTATTACTATCATTACCATTATTATTATAGTTTTTATCATTGCTATCAATGTTCTCTTCACTATTATTATCACTATTATTGTTATTATTATCATAATTGCTGATATCAACATCCATGTCTTCGACATCTTCTAAAATTGGTTGAGAATTATATGAAATAAAACCACGTCGACTGGAAGATTTTTGTCCCAAATAAAATAATCTTTTTTCTTTGTCCAGTATATTTAAAACATCCGCATGAGCTACATCAAATAGTTTATTTAATTCATCCTGAAAAACGGATTCCTTTTTTTTTTGAGACTTTGACTTTTTCATTTTACGGTTTTTTTGTAAATTCTTCCATCGATTGTGATTTGAGATTAGTTTCAAAAAAGCAGATCTTTTCTCTCTTGTCGGGATTTGTGCCGCACACCAAATTTCAAAAACTTTGTCGATAGTGATTGATATACTTTCTTTAACTGAAAAATTTTTCGTATCAAGATAATAAAATAAAAGCGACATAACCTCTTTCAGAGAGGGTAATTTTTTTCCAACTAATTCACTTAACACATCACCAATCAAGTACACTGTTTTCACCATTATGGTCACAAAATTTATAACTAATATATTTTAACTAATTAAATTAATAATATAACGGATTGAAAAACAGTCAGTATCAATGAACAAAGACAATGACGAGAAGATATAGTAAAGCGTTGAGAGCAAAGCAACTAAATGAAGTTAGTACCGAACAACCAGGCTTACCAACACAGAGCTTATTAGCTACAACACTCAAATTAAATGAGTATAATACTCTGTACCGACAGAGCTAAATAAAGCTCTGTTGATATTTTTCAAATAAAAAACATTTGATCAAGTTTTATAGTAGATTTAATTGATTTAACGTATTTACAGAATTTTCATATTATTTTGAATAATATGCAATGATGAGTGTTTGGTGAGTTTGTGTAATAAGGAACTTTACATTTTCCTCTTACAAAAATTTATAAATTTTATAAAATATAAAATAAATTTGTTATAAGAAAGACCAAAAAATCATTTATGTGACATTTTTAACGTTTATATTTATATATTAGTGCATTTCGTGAGTTAAGTATTGAATTAATTAGTAAAAAAAAAAAGTTTACAGTCTCAGGTTAACGGAATTGAAGTAATTTAACATAAAAAATAATAAAAATATAGCATGTGATATTTTTTTTGTAATTTTATTGGAAAATATTTGAAATTTTTTATTAGTGTTATCTTTGACCGCGGATATCTTTGAAGCCGTTAATCTGAGGAACTTTGGTCTTCAAACGTTTTTTGTAGAGCGTAAAATTTCCTACTAATATCATTTTTCAGATTGTTGTTACGATGAACCGTTCCAAAGTAATAAAAATTAAAAATTAAAAAATTTTTCCCGTGTTATTTAAATGGAAAATAAAGAAATGGATACAGGCAAATCTTACTATTCATATTAAGAGCTCACATGGGCGCCAAAATTTTTGTTTTTAGGTATACCATCAATTTTTAGACACCAAAAGAAAAAAAAAAAATTCGTCTTTTTTTGAAACACCCTAATATATATATATATATATATATATATATATATATATATATATATATATATATATATATTGAAACGGGTGTCTTGTTTTCCTTGGTCGCCCTTTTTTTCTCTTTAAGGGCGCCACTAGATTTTTGGACTCAGTATCCAGAAACTGGACCAGAACATGGAGTAATAGGTCAGGGTCGTGAGAGATTGCTGAAAGGAACCAAAATTTAAACACAGAAATTCGTTTAACAAAATTATTTATTTATCCAATCCCTTTTACAATTGAAATAATGGCCAAAATAACAATATATAAAATTTCATAGATCAAAATTCACACTCACGCCCCACTCTCATACAGTATATTTCGCACTGTCCAGCTAGACCCTCACGTGGCTGTAGTACCCGATGCCTACTGGACTCTCACATTATCTACTTCGCGTCGTCCCCTGGACCCTAACGCTACTCTAGCTTAGTTCACGCGGTCTCACGGACCCTCACGCCACTGAGCTGGACCCTGAAGTGACTACACACGCTGTCCACACAGTGCACGCTGTCACCCAAACTTCACGCTACTCTAAGAGAACTACCCCAAAGCCAGAGGAGTATACCATGAAACCGAGATCCACAGATTCGGTAGAATCTGGCGCCAAGTTCCGTTCAAAAATCCCGTTGTAAACGGAGCGCCAGACTACCGACTGTGTTTACTGTAAGCAGAACGGTATTTCGAGGTTGCAAAATTTTATTTAATTATATGGTTCTCCTTTTTCCAAAATAATATATTATAAAAGTAATTTATACTTTATTTTACTGATATTAATTAATTATAATCAATTATAACACTTAATTCACTTAAAATTATTAAATTTTATCAGCACAAACTATAGTAAGCCCAGAAATTTCGATCCTGACTTTTTTTCGATGGGGAATATTAGCGCCACAGACTAGATAAAATAAAAATGTGTAGTAATCCTTCCTATAGACACGCAACTACAGTAAAAAGTGATTCATAGCTTGCATCTATGGCCGCCAGGGTGCACTGGAATTACATCTACATAAACTGTAGCTTTAAGGGGATAGTTTGCAGTAAAAAATGCAGTCAACACGAGATTTAAGTTGTTATCAATTGTAAATTTTCATTATAATTACAAAAAATACTAAAATCCGAACAAAAACAGTTTCACTGTAAAAAAGTCGCACCAAGTCCACGTTCATAAGACTATTAGGAAAAAAAATTTTTTTTTTCTTTACAAAAAGATACAAAATAAAAAAATTAAAAAATCCGAGTAACCGATATGATTGTTTATGATTTTCGGAAATTAAAAAAAATTTTTTTGTAAATTTAAAAATTAAAAAAAAATTTTAGAACGTACTTGGTGTGCGTCATTGTGTATTTCAATTTTTTTAAAGTCCTAGTAAATAGATTTTACGAATTTCATTAAAAGTAAAATATTTTGCAACCGCGCACACTAAATACGTTCTAAAATTTTTTTTTAATTTTTAAATTTACAAAAAAATTTTTTTTAATTTCCGAAAATCATAAACAATCATATCGGTTACTCGGATTTTTTAATTTTTTTATTTTGTATCTTTTTGTAAAGAAAAAAAAAATTTTTTTTCCTAATAGTCTTATGAACGTGGACTTGGTGCGACTTTTTTACAGTGAAACTGTTTTTGTTCTGATAGTCTCTTTACTCACACACAACCACATTATATTCCTTAAATTCCAATAATAATAACGCTTGATTCCAATTAATAAATAATTTTCCAAAATATTATTTTCCAAATTAATATTTCTTAACTTCTAATTCTCTAATTAACTATTTTTGTTTACTAAATATAAATTTCCTATTTCCTAAATCACTGCCGTATCTTCAATGTTATAAACAATAATTATCCAAAGTACAATTCCGAATTATCGAGGATTAAATCCACTTATTATGTCCGAAAATTACTAAATAAATTTTAATCTTTATTTTAGTAAAAATTAAATAAATTCCGATAATTGAGTAAACTTAAATTCTTCCTAAATTATTTGTATTTAATCCAAATTATTTTATTTAATTCTGAGCCATTTTATTTAATCCCTTTATCGGCGGTAAATTTTACTGAATTTTATTTTCATTGTAAATGTGAAATTATGACAAAAGATTATTCTATTATATTTTATTTTATGTCTCTTGAAACTTATTTTACTTGAGTTTATTTTATTTTAAACGAACTAAGACTTTTGTTTCGACCTTGAGTGTCCTCTACTCAGCGTTCTCGCGCGGGACAAGATGGCTGACGCTCTCGCTCGGTCTTGCGTCTCTGTCGCAAGTTTTTAGTGTAATTTTTTTTTCTGACGAATTTTTACAATTTTTATTTTCTACCCTTTTTTTTACTAAATAATTTAGATTAACAAATTCTATTAATTTTAATGATTATTTCCTGACTCTAGATTTATTTAAATTATGACAAATATTAAATAATGCGCCAAATAATTTATTAAAATAATTTTAATGTGAAATAAATTTTTGTCTTAAATAATTTTAATTTAGCGGTTTACTCAATTCTACTCTGCTGGCTTAAGCCAAATTATTATTCAACGATTCTCAAATAAATAAATTTTACACATGACATAAGAATCTGGAATCCGAACAAAAACAGTTTCACTGTAAAAAAGTCGCGCCAAGTCCACGTTCATAAGACTATTAGGAAAAAAAAAATTTTTTTTTTCTTTACAAAAAGATACAAAATAAAAAAATTAAAAAATCCAAGTAACCGATGTGATTGTTTATGATTTTCGGAAATTAAAAAAAATTTTATTGTAAATTTAAAAATTAAAAAAAAAATTTTAGAACGTATTTAGTGTACGTGGTTGCAAAATATTTTACTTTTAATGAAATTCGTAAAATCTATTTACTAGGACTTTAAAAAAATTGAAATACACAATGACGCACACCAAGTACGTTCTAAAATTTTTTTTTTAATTTTTAAATTTACAATAAAATTTTTTTTAATTTCCAAAAATCATAAACAATCATATCGGTTACTCGGATTTTTTAATTTTTTTATTTTGTATCTTTTTGTAAAGAAAAAAAAAATTTTTTTTCCTAATAGTCTTATGAACGTGGACTTGGTGCGACTTTTTTACAGTGAAACTGTTTTTGTTCGGATTTTAGTATTTTTTGTAATTATAATGAAAATTTACAATTGATAACAACTTAAATCTCGTGTTGACTGCATTTTTTACTGCAAACTATCCCCTTAAAGCTACAGTTTATGTAGATGTAATTCCAGTGCACCCTGGCGGCCATAGATGCAAGCTATGAATCACTTTTTACTGTAGTTGCGTGTCTATAGGAAGGATTACTACACATTTTTATTTTATCTAGTCTGTGGCGCTGATATTCCCCATCTAAAAAAGTCAGGATCGAAATTTCTGGGCTTACTATAGTTTGTGCTGATAAAATTTAATAATTTTAAGTGAATTAAGTGTTATAATTGATTATAATTAATTAATATCAGTAAAATAAAGTATAAATTACTTTTATAATATATTATTTTGGAAAAAGGAGAACCATATAATTAAATAAAATTTTGCAACCTCGAAATACCGTTCTGCTTACAGTAAACACAGTCGGTAGTCTGGCGCTCCGTTTACAACGGGATTTTTGAACGGAACTTGGCGCCAGATTCTACAGAATCTGTGGATTAATAACCCGAATTAAATTCCTGACATTATTAACCCAGACAGGCCTATGTGTAAAATAAGTAATGACAAAGACAAATTATTTTCCTTAACAAATTAATCAATAACCCGAAATAAGTCCTAGTATTATTAATTAACTGTTTTATAATTGATTCTAAATTTAATACTTAAACAAACTAACGATTGTGACCGAGCACGAAATGGCGGTGACCTTCAGCCGACATGTTGCCTGGCTGACGCCGCAGACCCGAGAGATAATTAACTCGTTATTTGTACCTGGAGTTTTTATAATTTTATTTGCACTCCCTCGGTGAGCTGCAACTCCTCGTCTTCGGGTACTGATGTGAATTCTCCCTTGGTGAGGTAGTCTCGATTTAGCGGCAAAACTCTGGTCACCATCACTCGCTCTCTGGATATTTATTCGCTGGGTGCGTGACCTCAGCGCCACCTTACGATACAACTTACGGTGGCTCTTTTAAGAAAATTTACATGTATTGGATGCCAAATAGTTATTTAAGAAATTAAATAAACTTGAAAAAAATTTTTTTTCTATGTAAAATGTGACACATTACACAGAGTGTAGATTAAATTAAAAATTTTTCCTTGGATCAGCTGAAAACAGTAAGGACAATAAATACAATAACTAAAACAAGTCTCAAGTGAATTAGGTTAAGCAGTGTTAAAATCTGTCAAGGTGTTTGTTGTTAAATTAATATTGAATGAAAAATCAGTATTAATATTGAATATATAACAATTTGAAATTATATAAAGAATAACAAATAGCTTTATTTAACTTAATTATATATTTACGAATGTATCTTAAATTTTTATTTTTTTTTATTTAATTTTGCAGATAAAAAATTGAATTTGTGTTAAGAACCGACTTTCAATCTATTACCCATAATATTATTTTTCAACCACAAACTTAAATAAAGGGTAAAAATTTAGTCCTGACTGAACATGTGAGAGATGTTGAGCAGCAGCTATTCATTTTTTTCGCTGATTTAATTTCCAGTTGGCAACCGAAAACTTATAAAATTTACAATTGCTATTTCTACTAGTATTTTTGCAATCAACTACACAACAACTTTGATGACCCATTTTGTTTTATTTATTTAATTAAACTGACACGTGTTATTTTCATAGTCTTTAGTAATAAAGAGCCACCCTTAGTTCCGTATTGTCCGCAGCGGGCGCTGACATCAGTTTTGTGTCCCCCACTATGCCTTACGCACCCAGCGAATAACGCCTGTAACTGCAAATCAGCATTAGAAATTATCACAAGTTAAAGTTAATCTAACCAAGCTGGCATTCGGCCCAGCAAGCATTAAATTAACAAAATGTTATCGCTTCGTTCCACGTTGGACAAGCAGAATAAAAATAATTACCTTAGCTGGATGTTTTAGAAAAATTTGCGTGTCGTCCAGTCGAGCCACTCAGTCACAATGAGTCTTACCAAATTTTGTTGTTCCTTTCTTGCTTCCTCTGCTCTCCCCACTACCACTACGCCGGCTTCTCCACCTTGGGGCCTTTCTTACTAGCTCCCAAACGAGCTTTAGATCACAGCGCACTGTGACCTGTCGATAAATAACTGAGTACCGAAATAGGGGAATTTACCGGGTAACGATCACTCCGTTACAATATATAACACTAGCTGTTACCCGCCCGCTCCGCTGGGCACTTAGAATTGAATAGAATTGTATTTTTAGATCTAGACTTGAAATTTAATTGGAGTATTGTTTTGACTTACACAGATTCCAAATTTTATCAGATTGGCCTGTACCTTTTATTCATGTGATTATTCTAGCTAATATTTATTGTAACTTTCAATGTGCAATCACTATAACATTCCCGTGGCTATCTTTTAAAAATGAATAATAATTGACATGAAGAAAAAAATATTTAAATTGGTTGACTTTGAAGGCCATCCCTGTAATTTCCTGTTTCTCTTAAGATTCTATCAAATTTTATATCTGTAGGAACTGTATTTGAAGAATATGAATTTTTTGACAATTATCACTCCCGCACTCCGATGTTAGGGAGGAATTTCGTAAGATCCTATTCGAGATGATTTCTACATTATAAATAAAAGATTCCAACAAAACTTCGAGTCCATAGAAACGATTGTTTGAAAATGAAAGATTTTCATTGTTAACGCCCCCGCAATCCTTTTTGGGGTTAGAATTCGAGAAAATCTATTCTCAGCAGAACTTGACATTATCCACAAAGATTCCTACTAAATTTGGAGACTGTAGAAGTTACAGTTTGGAAATTAAAATTTTAGATTTTAACACACCTACCCCTGCAATCCCTATCGGAAGTAGAATTTTTTGAAATCCGTTTTGAGATGATATCCTCGTGATAAATAAAAGATTCCTACCAAATTTACAGCTTTTGGAAGCTATATTTTAGAAATTAAGATTTTTCATTGTTAACTCACCCCCGCGATCCTTATTAGGGGTGGTTCGTCGTTAAATCCGCTCTTAGATCATTTCTGTATCACAAATATAAAAAAGAAAACTCCTACCAAATTTGGCGACAATCGGAGCTATAGCTTGGAAATTAAAAATTTTAATAGTTAACACCCACCCCCGCAAACTCCTGAAAGGTGAGCTATCGTAAAATTCGTTCGTATATTATTTTTACATTTCTCACAAAAAATTCCTACCCAATTTGGAGCCTATAGAGCTATAATTTAAAATCGGGAATTTTTCATTGTTAATGCCCCCGCAATCTTTTTCAGGGTGGGATATCATAAAATTCGTTCATGAATTATTTCTACATCATATATAGAAGATAGCTACCAAATTTGGAGCATATAGAACCTATAGCTTGGAAATTTAAAATTTTCATTGTTAACACCCACCCCCGCAATCCATATTGGAAGTAGGTTGTCATAAAATCCGCTCTTAAATCATTTCTACCTCACATATAGCAGATTCTTACCAAATTTGGAGTATATAAGAGCTACACCTCAGAAATTTAAAATTTTCATTGTTAACACCCACCCCCGTAACTCCCTGTGGGGTGAGCTATCGTAAAATTTGTTCATAAATTATTTTTACATCACTTAAAGAAGATTCCTACCAAATTTGGAGTCTGTAAGAGATATAGCTTGAAAATTAAAAATTTTCATTGTTAATACCCACCCCCGCAACCCCCTGTGGGGGTGAGATATCGTAAAATTCGTTCATAGATTATTTCTACATCTCTTACAGAAGATTCCTATCAAATTTGGAGTCGATAGGAGCTATAGTTTAAAAACGGAAATTTTTCATTGTTAACGCCCCCGCAAATCCCTTTGGGGGTGGAATTTCTTAAAATCCGTTCTTAGCTGACCTCTACATGGCAAAAGTAATATGGCTACTAAATTTCAAGTTTCTAGGTCTGATGGTTCCCGAGATATTGTGATGAGTCAATCTATCTATAGAACAGCTCCTATATATATATTTTCGTCCTAGGCGGACGTATGGGGGTTTTTACGCGCAGACGACACTCAATTTGTAAATAATACGCATACGTGCCAGTATCTACGGGGCTGTTTAGAACTTTATACAGTCGAGGACAATGTCACGCAAGCGTCACCAATCTCTATAAAGCCGAGTAGCTTACGTTTCAACTGTCATTTTAATTAAAAAGCGCACCTTTGACTAACTTCAAGACTTTCATGTATTTTTGTTTAGAGGATTAGAGGGTTATGGCGTCGTACGCTATTTATTTATAAATTGAGTATCCCCTGCACGTAAAAACCCGCATACGTCCGCCATAGGACGAAAAATTTTTTAAGCACCATGGGCAAGCCACGCGCAAATACGGTCTCGGTGATAATTATTTGCAGCAGGGATATAAAGCCTCGGCCCTATCGGGCCTCAGCCTTATACTATCTCTGCTGAAAATATTTATCACCTCGACCGTATTAGCGCGTGGCTCGCCCAAGGTACATAAATAACTAAGATTCTTACCAAATTTGGAGTCTATAAGAGTTATATTTTACAAACGAAATTTTTCATTATTAACGCCCCCGCGATCCCTTTTGGGGTTGGAATTTGATAAAATTCATTCTTAGCTGAACTTGACATCATACACGAAGATTCTCACCGAATTCGGAGTCTTTAGAAGTTACAGTTTGAAAATGAAAATTTTAGATTTCAACACCCACCCCTGCTATTCCTACCGGAAGTAGACTTCATTGAAATCCATTTTGAGATGATCTCTAAACACTCACTCCCGCGATCATTATTGGAGTTGATTCGATCGTTGTAAAATCCGTTCTTAGATCATTTCTATATCACTTATAGAAGATTTTTACTAAATTTGGAGTTTATAGTAGCTATAGCTTGGAAATTTAAAATTTTAATTGTTAACATCCACTCCCGCAAACTCCTGTGAGATGAGGTATCTTAAAATTCGTTCGAATATTATTTCTACATCTCTTACAGAAAATTCCTACAAAATTTGGAGTCTGTAGGAGCTATAGCTTGAAAATTAAAATTTTTCATTGTTAATACCCACCCCTGCAACCCTCTGTGAGGTGAGATATCGTAATATTTGTTTATAGATTATTTCTTCATTTCTTACAGAAGATTCCTACTAAATTTGGAGTCGATAGGAGCTATAGTTTATAAACGGGAATTTTTCATTGTTAACGCCCCCGCAACCCCCCTTGTGGGTGGAATTTCGTAAAATCCGTTCTTAACTGACCTCTACTCGGCGAAAGGAATATTCCTACTAAATTTCAAGTCTCTAGGTCTTATAGTTCCAGAGATATCGTGATGAGTGGCTATATACGTGGAAATCTCTTATATATATACTAGCGGTTTCCCGCCCGCTTCGCTGGGCGAATTGAAAAGGAAATAAATTAAATTTTATGTTTTATTTCTATTTATTTTTTTTCATATTTTCTATATCTCAAATTTCTTTTTTTTATCTCATGTGTTTAGAAAATGCAATGCTTTTAATCTGTTACATTTTCGCAATTCCGTAATGAGAACAATTCATCAATTATGTGATCAGCAAAAATAAAATGTATGTAAAATTCTTAGTCCGTTGACTGAATAGCTATATGTAATGTTAAATTTTGGAAACGTTACAATGACTTTTTTGCCGCTGCCAAAGAGACGATTGTTGTAAGAAAATATCACTATAAAGTAAGAAAAATATTTAAATCCGTTGAACTTGGAGGCCATCCCGGTATTTGTCTGTTTCTCTTGAGATTCTATCAAATTTGATATTTGTAGGAACTGTATTTAAAGAATATGAATTTTTTGACAATTATCATTCCTGCACTCCTATGTGGGGGAGAAACTTCGTAAGATCCTATTCGAGATGATTTTTACATGACAAATAAAAGATTCTTACCAAATTTACAACTTTTAGAAGCTATATTTTGGAAATTAAGATTTTTTTTTGTCAACACCCACCCTCGCAATCCTTATTGGGTGTGATTCGTCGTTAAATCCGCTCTTAGATTATTTCTACACCACATGTAGAAGATTTTTACCAAATTTGGAGTCTATAAGAACTATATTTTACAAACGGGAAATTTTCATTATCAATGCCCCCGCAATCCCTTAACTGAAATAGACGTCATACACGAAGATTCTCACCGAATTTTGAGTCTGTAGAAGTTACAGTTTGGAAATGAAAATTTTAGATTTTAACACCCACCTCCGCAATTCCTATCGGAAGTAGACTTTATTGAAATCCATTTTGAGGTGATCTCTACATAAGAGATAAAAAATTTCTAACAAATTTAGAGTTTTTAGAAGCTATATTTTGAAAATTAAGATGTTTTATGGTTAACACTAACCCCCACGATCATTAATGAAGTTGATTCGTTGTAAAATCCATTATTAGATCATTTTTATATCACATATAGAAGACCTCTACTAAATTTGGAGTTTATAGGAGCTATAGCTTGGAAATTCAAAATTTTAATTGTTAACACCCACCCCCGCAAACTCCTGTGAGGTATCTTAAAATTCGTTCGTATATTATTTCTACATCTCTTAGCGAAAATTCCTACCCAATTGGAGTCTGTAGGAGCTATGGATTGAAAATTAAAAATTTTCATTGTTAATACCCACCCCCGCAACCCCCTGTGATTTGAGATATCCTAAAATTCGTTTATAAATTATTTTTACATCACTTACAGAAAATTCCTACAAAATTTTGAGTCTGTAGGAGCTAGAAGTCGGAAATTTTTAATTTTCATTGTTAACGCCCACCCCCGCAATCCATATTGGGAGTAGATTATCGTAAAATCCGCTCTTAGATCATTTCTACATCACATATAGGAGATTCCTACCAAATTTGAAGTCGATAGGAGCTATAGGTTAAAAATGGGAATTTTCTATTGTTAACGCCCCCGCAACCCCCCTTGTGGGTGGAATTTCATAAAATCCGTTCTTAGCTGACCTCTACTCGGCGAAAGGAATATTCCTACCAAATTTCAAGTCGCTACGCCTTATGGTTCCAGAGATATCGTGATGAGTCAATATATGGGTGGGAATCTCTTATATATATAGATATAAATATATAAATATATATATATATATATATATATATATATATATATATATATATATATATATATATATATATATATATATATATATATATCTATATATATAGATAGATAGATAGATAATATCTCACGAATTGTGTTTTTCTATTACTTGAGACAGAAATAATAATGATGGTACAATATTATAAATAGATCATTTTCTGATTAATAATTTATATTTCTAACTTTCATCCAAAAATCAATTACTAAGGGAATTATAGTTATGAATCTTGATATAAGAGACCGATAGTCTATAGTTCTATACGTAAAATAATAGGATCTAAATTTAAGTCTTGAATAGTTCGATAGTTAAAGATAAATGATAGGTTAATATCAATAATTGATTTATGTACTATTACAGACTTAGAAATTTCAAAAATTTATAAATTACATACACTTAAAGAAAGAAAAGTTATATCTAGAAAAGAATTTCTTGATTCAAAAATTGGTCATTATTTACAAGTGGGGTTGACCCCACTTTGGGCCATAACTAAGTGAAAAATTAACATTTAAAAATTTTTTTTATTCTGCTTGTTTTTACGGCGAATTTATGATAAAAAATGTTGTGAAAGGAAAACATAAAAATTTCGATAGCTTTTTTGCCTTTAAAAGTTGGAAAAAATATTGGCTTTTATGTTTTCGGATAAAATTTCTATTGTATCTTTCTTTGATATGTTTTTGATGTACTGTTTTTTTGAAAAACACATAAAAAAGGAACAATTTAAAAAAAAATTGATCGATTTGATCAAAAAAAAAGAAAAAAAATTCCTATAGCCAAGCATAGGGCAAAATGGGGTTGACCCCACTTGTAAATAATTACCCAAAAATTTATTAAAATGAACCATTTGAGTTTATTAATTTTTTGACAGAAGAATATCAATATCTATTTGCACTGTGGAATATTTATCTCTATCACAATAGATAAACAAACAAATAGCTTAACTTAAATTAAGTAAAAAATATTTTGATTATTTCGATCAATTCTTTAGACAAGAAAATATATTCTCAATAATTACTAAAAGTATAATATGTTCTTGGGTAGAGAAAAACTTCTTTAAAAGTCGATTCTTATAAAAAATTTTCACTTATATTTTAGATCGTCATTTATTTACGTGTGACAGTTTTATTTTTATTGACAAGATTTTCAAAACCGCTTAAAAATATTTCATTAAACTTTAATAACTGTACTAACATAACATTCAACTTTAATGAAAAATAATTGAATTTCAAATATTAATAAAGTTATTAAATTTATTTATTAATGAATAAAATTTTATTTGCATCCTCTCAAATCCGAGTTTTGCCGTCGATATTACAAAAAACTTTGTTCGACACAAATCCGCAAAGGTTGGCATTTTGGTAATAAATTTGAAGTGATGACACTCGTCTGAGGTTATGGATACATTCTCAACAAAACCTCGTACGTAATATCCGGTCTCGCTTCACTCGGCCATATAACAACGTACTCTGCGCGAAGAGAAAATAACTATTATAGATAATTTTTTAACTATTTAAATAATTATTTTCTATACTAGAAAATAACTATTTTGCCGACACTGATAATTTTTATTAATTGTTATCGTGATAATGAAAATACAAAAAGTTCTGCTTATTTGGGCCTCCAAAAACTCAGTATTTCATTAAATATTTCGTCCCCCCTCTCCCCTCCTGCCCTCTATTTTACTTAGAGTTTAGCGACCATGAAACCAATTTATCAGTCTGCATCAAAATTCAAAGTCTTCTTTTGGTAAAATTCAGATATAGTAGCATAAATAATAAAAACAAGCAACTTCTGTGATAGATTCACTAATGTGTATCTGAATTTTTCATAGCTTTCGATGTAAATTCATCAGCTTGAAAGAATACTAAAAAACCTTCTGTCGTTTAAAAAATCAATAGCACCACAATAAGCTTCAACCATTTTGTCAGTTAAAGAGTTGTATGTAGAATATTTACGTACGTCAAATGAAAGTTCTACTTTATCCGGAGTCTAGTATTTTAACTTTCTTATTATAAATTCATACAATCAACAATAAATAGCTTACCATACGCTATTTTCGCTGCCAAATTCAGCTTACATTCGTGACGTGTTGCAAATACATACGGATGAGGTTCACCTGGACACCAAGGCACCGACGAACCACAAACACATCTTCCTGCATTTCCCGGATGATTACTATCATTAAATATATCATCGCCTATGAGATTACATCCCGGGCCGGACATTTTAGGACCATGTGGACAATGTCGGCGCCACCTTCCAGGTATCTCTGCAAAGAATAATATACTATCAAATAGCCTTAATAAAATAATAGCTATTAATTACAAAAAAAATAAACAAGTCAAATACAAATGAACTCTCAGTTGAAACAAAAATAAATTTCAAAATCGATACAGGATTGATAGCTTAACATGTAACAACGAGTGCAGATAACGATCGGCTTTTGTCAACTGAACAACTTTATGCTTTTGTGTTGAACAGTTTTTACTTCAGAGTTTTATTTGAAGAATATTCTTTTTTATCAGAGTACAATATAAACTAAAAGTAAAATACAATACGATAATTATTAAATGATGTTCCGTGCAAAGTGCAAATTCAATATTTATTACCTAAAAGATAAAAGATACTTCTTTCATAAAAAAAGAGCTTTAAAAAATGAATTCACGAATAAAAAAAACTGAACTTGATTTAAGAGAAAAAGTTTTGGATCTGTAAAATTATTTTATATTGTTTTGAATCAAGCAGAAATATTCTTAGATCAAAAAATGTTTCTTGGTTTAAGTAAATTTTGCTTAGTTCTGAAACTTTCCTTCTTTATTCAACGCAATTAAATTCTTTGAACTGATTTTCGTAGCTAAAATTTTTTTAACTTCCCGCTAAGAAAATTGAAAATTTTTAAAAGTTGGAAAGTTATTGGTTTTACCACGTTTTTCAAAAATCGAGTTAAGAGCCGGTCCCTATGATTGCAGCTTTTCATTTCTCGTCTAAACAAAGAAGATTTTCGAAAAAAAGGCTCTGCTACGTAATAGAATTTTTAATTATCTATTTTATATCAGAGCGTTTTTTTCGAAATTCTCATTTGTTTAAAAGAAAAACATAAAACTGCAATTAGCTTTATCATCACGAGTGCAACAAGGATAGTACCGTTTCTCGCCGTGAGTGCGACACGAGAAAAAGATGGGACTGGTACTTAATAACGGATGTTGACGTTTTGACTTTCTAGGAAGTTTCCCCGAATATTTCCGCAATGATGTCCGCACACGCGCGCGCGCGTGCGTGCGTGTGTGTGTGTGTGTGTGTGTGTGTGTGTGTGTGTGTGTGTGTGTGAACCTTTCACAGTTTTTGAACGGCTCATCCATTTCAATCGAAATGAGCAGCGTTCCAAAGAGTTCCATTGCCATTAAATTTCCTGAAAAATTGAAGCAATTTGACCTAAAAAAATATCCTTTTTGATGTATTTTTGTTGAAAAAAAAAAATTTTTTTTCCAAAAATGATTTTTTAAATTTTCAAAAAATAAACAAAATCTATATATTTTTAGAGAGTGTTTGCAGGCTTGTATATGAAAACTTAAATTTGTCGGCTAGTAAAAAATTAACAGACTCGATAGAGTCTGGCGCCAAGTTCCGTTCTCAAGCCAGTCTACCGAGTGTGTATATACCGTAAGCAGAACGGTTTTTTAAGGTTACAAATTTTTTTTTATATGATATTTTATAATAGTAGTTCATGCTTTTTATTACGCGTATTACTTGATTAGTATCAATTATCTTTATAATTTCTATTTAAAATTATTAAAAATAATCAGCACAAACTATAGCGACCCAGATTTTTAGATTTTAACTTTTTTCTTATGTAAAAAGCGAACGGCCAGGGACTAAATAATATAAGGATGCATGCTAATCTTATAATAGATGGGAAACTACAGTGAAAAAAAGATATTTGACAGCTTACAATTACGCACGCCAGGCGGCGCAAGAATAACTTTTACATGAACTATAGCTTAAAGGGGATAGTTTGCCACCAGAAATGTATTAAATTAAAATTGTCAATTTTTATTATAATTACAAAAAATACTGAAATCCGAACAAAAACAGTTTCACTGTAAAAAAAATCACGCCAAGTCCACGTTCATAAGACTATTAAGAAAAAAAAATTTTATTTCTTTACAAAAAGATCTAAAATAAAAAATTAAAAAATCCAAGTAACCGATATGGTTGTATATTATTTTCGGAAATTAAAAAAAATTTTGTTGTAAATTTGAAAATTAAAGGAAACAATTTTGGAACGTACTTGGTGTGCGTCATTGTGTACTTCAATTTTTTTTAAAAGTCCTAATAGATAGATTTTAGGAATTTCATAAAAAGTGAAATTTTTCGTAACCACGCACACTAAATACGTTCCAAAATTGTTTCTTTTAATTTTTAAATTTACAACAAAATTTTTTTTAATTTCCGAAAATCATATACAACCATATCGGTTACTTGGATTTTTTAATTTTTTATTTTAGATCTTTTTGTAAAGAAATAAAATTTTTTTTTCTTAAAAGTTTTATGAACGTGGACTTGGCGTGATTTTTTTACAGTGAAACTAGTTTTGTTCGGATTATTATGTACATGAGAAACTTGTGAAAACTTGATCAAATCTACAAGAGCTTTTTTGTGTTTTATTTTAGTCATTGTTTTATTTGTTTTTTTAATTTTTAAATCTTAACATCAATTATATAGTCATTGTCGAAGTAATATAAAAAAATGCTCGTGAAACTTAAGAAAAAAAATGTTAAAATAGCTTAATTTCATCGATTTTGAAAAACATATTTCTAATATTTCTAAACAAAAATTTAATTTTAAATTTGCAGCTTAAATAACGAATTTATTTAGTTGAAAATTTCAAGAGACGTTTTTGTAGAGGATTAAATTCCCTTCAAGAACCTTTATTGGATTTTTTCCGGATACTGTTTGTGACAATACTTTTCCCCAAAATTTAACTAAATTCGACCGATGGCGGAGATATCGGCTGGGTAGGGTATTTTACGCTCGCCCTTTTAAATATATAATAAATTAACCCGGAAACCCCTCAGGCTGGGTTAGTGCACATTTGGACGCCAGGTAATTTTTATGAAAAATTACCAAAAAAATAATAACAATTCCAGGGGCCGCGCCGGACGATCAATCAACGATTCGAGTTAATGCGGATGAAAAGCGCAGGTTGCAGTACAATTAAAATAAAATTAGGGTAAAATACAGAGTAAGAAACAATAAGTAATTAAATCTCTGTAATATTCCGAAAGATCCTGCTAAAATGAAGGACGGATGACAGGGAAGTAATCCGGGAAGTAACTTACATAAAATAAATCATTATTGAATCAGAAAATATTAACAAAAATAAATTATTTATTTATAAACGGTGTTACTTAAAACTAAATCTGCTTTCCAAATAACAGAATAAATCCTTTATGGAACAAATATAATAGATTTCAAACAATTAAACCAATATAAACGATAATTTTAGATATTAGCTTTTCAATATTATTTACAAGCGTAATAATAATTAATGTAAGTGTAATACTTTAATTAGTAATTGCTGGCCATTTCAGGGACCCACACGAGGCTTTAGGGATAGGTACAAGTATTCCCTTAAAATAACCCTTACTCGATACGGGATCGACCCGATAAATCGATAGTGAATTTAATTAAACAATAAAAGAATAAATTATTTAAGCCAGGAGACAGCGGTGTGCGGATATTAATCAATCTCAACTTGTGAGTACTCACCAAAAAGGAAACTCAACCCAAGGCACCAAATCCACACTCCTTACAATAGCGGAGGTCCCGCGTGTGTACCTCACACCAAGCGGGCCACCGCGTGTCTGCTCAATTTTTGTCACCGTAAACCGTTCGAGGCCTCGTGTTCGACAACAAGGGCCTCTCTAGCCATTTTCCCTACTTCAATAAACTCTTTGCTCGCGATCGATATTTTAGGGCCTCACCCGTGCGAGTAAAGGCTATAATTTATCACTCATAGTAAAATTAGGTACTATATGACAATGATTTACGGCCATGCATACAAATAATAATAATAATAATAATAATATATTATAAATAATTCATTATAACTGTCTGAAAAAAAGATAAATTAATTCTTAAATTAATAACAATAATATTAGAAATTTCAAATATAAATAATAATACTAATAATAATAAATTCAATAAATAAATTAATAAATAAATATAAAATAATAAATTCAGAGACACACTGAGTGTGGATCTGTTGCCAAATTTAGGCGCAGGGAGGGACGCACACAGGGAATAAAAACCCTGTGACATGTTTTTTAAGTGAATTACAAAATTCCAAAGTTAAAAAATCAAAGTATGAAATCATACCAATTTTCAAGGCGTGGTTATGAAAAAATGGTTCATCTGACAATAAATTTCAATCAATCTTTTTTTGTAGACCATTAAATTCTCTTAAAAAAATGTCTCTCAAATAAATTAATTTCATTTACCTCGATGGTTTTCGGAGTTAATTTAGGAGTTGGTTTAAGAGTTAAGAGACAAAATCCCGTGGAAAATAAAATCCAAAATTGCGATGATAGATCTCTTAATATTAATATTAAGGGCTCAAATTCTCACAATATTTATTTTTGTGATTCCAAATAATATATTCGATATATTTAATAGCTGCACTGAAAAAAAATTTTTCTACTCCGTACGATACGAGATCGCAACTGTCACGATCTACACTTTACTATCTAGAGGAGAGTGAGGTTAGGAAAACTGTATACTAACGGTAGCAATACATTTCGTGAATGGCACCGAATAGATCGTGACGGTAACGATTCAGACTGCTACTCGTAGCCTCTACGAATCGTACCGGTAACGATTTAATTTTACGATACAGTAGATCGTGCCGAGTAGAAAACTTTTTTTTCAGTGTGATTAGTTTTTGAAATTGATCGGTAGAACCGTTTAAAAGATATACCAAAAAAACCACATTTGAAAAAATTTTTAACTTCCTGCTAAGAAAATTGAAAATTTTCGAAAATCGGAAAGTTATTGGTTTTAACCAGTTTTTCGAAAATCGAGTTTTCATCAGATCTCAACGTTTTGAGGTCCTAGGAAGCTTCCCTGACTATTCCCGCAATGGTGTCTGTATGTATGTATGTATGTATGGATGTATGTATTTATATGTGTGTGTGTGTGTGTGTTTTTTTTTGTTTAAGGGGGGGGGGGAATCCTTTTTACGGATTCTAGGCATAGTTGTTTGGCCTGGATATGTGGCGACTCGACGTCGACTAGAAATTACTTTGGGATTACCCAGCGTATACATCTGGACCTGATTAGGTCCCGAAGAGGCACGCCCAATTAGGAAATCCCTATAAGGGCCTAATTAGCCCCCAATCGGGCAATCCCAACATAAAAATAAAAATTTTTATTCAGTTTTTCCCGATAGGGCCCTGCGTGGGACCTAAATGGAAAATCCCAGCGTAAAAAAAAATACAATTTCTAAATTTTCCCCAGTGGGATCTGTGTGGGGTCTAAGAGGGATAACCCAACGAAAAATAATAATAAAATTGCTAAGTTTTTCCGAGTGGGATTGGTGTGGGACCAAAGAGGATTTTCCCAACGTAATGTAAATAAGGCATCGATGGGTTTTCCTAACTGGGCTCGTAGTAGGATCCAATTGGGTTAACCCAACCTGAGAGTAGATGCATGAAGAAATAATCTTTAAATTTAGACAATCGTTTATTTATATAAAAAATCAATCACCCAAAGATCTGTGAGCTTATATTATTAGCATATATTCATTGTAAATTAATTAGAAATAAAAATAAAAATTAGCCGATAAGTATAGAAAAGAATTAGGAAAAAAAATCATCTAACATTGTTGAATAAAAACTATAAAATTTAGCTTCATAAAATTTTACATAACCTTATATTTTGAAAAATTTAATTTTACGAGATTAAAAATACATTGTAAAAAATCGGGATGGATTCGGAGTAAATCTTAATCCAAATTAAAATTTAGTCCCATTACTCGGAGTTTTGGAGTAAAGTAATTAAACAATTCGCGTGTAGAGTGAATCCGAAGTTTTTTTAGCGGTTATTCTAGATTAATTTGGGATCAATTCTAGATTAAATTCAAGTACTCCACAGAAAAAAAAGGTTCACTTGAGCCAAGAAAACATTTTTCTTTCTAATTATTTTCTTGAGCGAAAAAAAAAATTTTTTTTGGCACAAGAAATTTCACTTATTCCAATAAAATTAATTTTCTTGCTTATTAAAGAAATAAGTATCTTGATCCAAGAAAATTTATTCAAGTTAAGAAAATCTTGTTGTTTTGAGAAAATTCAGCCTCTTGCTCGAAAAAATTTAGTTCTTGATAGAAGTAAATTTTCTTATCTTGAGAAAATTTCTCTCTTGCTCCAAAAAATTAAATATCTCGATAGAAGTAAATTTTCATTAATATTTTTATTGAATAACATGTCAAATGGGAAGATCAAATAATATTGAATCATTTTTTTTTATTCAAAATGTATAATTGCACGCTAAAATAATACAAAATCGGTATCAAATATTTAAGAGAAAAATTTTCTCAAGGTGAGAAAATTTTTTTCTCAACTGAAGTAGGTGGCGCTGCTTCCCTAATGTATCTAAAAATCTTGATTAAATATAAAAATTTATTGTATCAAGTATTTATGATAAGTTGAATTAAGAAAAAACTACTTCCACCAAGAATAAAATTTAAAGAAAAATTTTTACTTCGGCCAACACAACTTCGGTCTTCCTTCAGGCATCCGAAAATTTTCTTAAACCAAGAATTTTGTTCTCCAGTAAAGGAATTTTCCTTTCTGTGTGAGTTCTTAGACTGAAATACATTTTGATGTTGCTGAAACAAGATTCATACTCAGAATTTTTACTTCTTAGTATAAAAAAAACTTTTAATTGAAGATAATTTTTATTGTCAGTATGTAAAAATTCAATTTTTGAAAAATATCCAACTTTTGAGGATTCACATTTGCAAAAGAATTTATATTGTAAAAAAAATTAAACTTTTTCATAATTAAATTTTTATCCATACAATAAAATTTTAAAAAATAACTTGCATTTCAAAAAAATTTTAATTTTCAAAAAAAAATTTTTTGTGTTAGTATAAGGGGGATTCTAAATTAAATCGGACAGTTATAAGGAATTTTATTTTTTATTTTTTCAATTTTTTTACATTTTTCGGTAAATTTTTTTTTTTTATTTTTCAATTTTTTATTTAATTTATACAAAAATTGTATTTTCACGTCAGTAAAGTGGATAAATAAAAAAAAAAAAAAAAAAAAAACAATTTCTTAAAGCTTGAGCATAACATGAATAATGTCTCAGTCAACCGGTAAAGTTCATGTATACGAGATAGGAACTTTCCTCATCAGCACTCCCGCTTGGACCAGCGGTAACGTCAAGGACTGAGGACCCAGAGAACGCAAGTTCGAGCCCAACTCACGACAAGGATTTTTTCGATCAACGATTTCATTTCAATTCAAATTAAATTTACTAATGGGGTCTAATATAATATGAGTATCTGATCCTAAATTATTTTTAATCTTTTCGAAAATCATAATATTTTTTCTTTCAAAATTTAGATTGGGTTCTGATAGGGATTTCCCCCTTGGGACCTAAAAGGGATTGCCCAATGAGGGTCGCATAGGACTTTGCGTGACATCCCCATGTGGGGTCCCTATTAGGAAACCCAACGCGGGCCCAATAGGTCTTACATTAAAATTTCTAGTCGGGACGCAGTGTCATACTAAAGCTCGACGCTAGCGCCCCTACCCACTAAACCCTAAACCCCTTTTCCTCTTTCCCCTAATCCCTCATGGAAACCGCCGTTAGGCATTACTTCGTGAGGGGAGGATCTAGCTACTGCTCTTTCTTCTGGTAGCTAAGGTGTTTTTTTACCTTTCTTTTAGTTGTTGTCATTTGCTCTTCTTCTTTCGATGGAACGCAAGTCTATGAGGACTTCTGTTGCAAATGTGCTGATGGCATTCCAGGAGGCTCTTGATGACAACATTGCTTCTACTATTGTCTCTGGTTGGATTTTCTTCTTTAGGATCATCTCCAGCTCATCTCGCTGTGGGTAAAATCGTGGGCACTCAAAGAAAACGTGCTCCGCGTCTTCATTGATTCCTGGGCAGGACGGGCACTCCGGTGAGTCATCATGCTTGAAGCGGTGAAGATACGTCCGAAAACATCCATGTTCTGACAACAACTGCGTCAGATAGTAATTGACCTCGCCATGACTTCGGTTTAGCCAAACGTCGATCTTCGGTATGAGACGGTGTGTCCATCTCCCTGTTGTCGCGGCGTCCCACTGCGATTGCCATCGTGCGATGCTGTTCTGCCGTTCTTTAGCTCTGAGTTCCTCGGCACTTAGTGTGGTTGTCCTCTTTCGTTGGTAAAGGTTCCGTCTTTCCTCAGCTAGGACTCTTGTGTGTGTGTGTGTGTGTGTGTGTGTGTGTGTGTGTGTGTGTCTGTGTGTCTGTGTGTGTGTGTGTGTGTGTGTGTGTTTTTTTTTTTTTTTTTTTTTTTTTATCTTAGGGGGGGAATCCTTCTTACGGATTCCAGGCATAGCTGTTCGGCCTGGATATGTGGCGACTCGACGCAGCGTCATACTAAAACTCGACGCTAACGCCCCTACCCACTAAACCCTAAACCCCTTTTCTTCTTTCCTCTAATCCCTCATGGAAACCGCCGTCAGGCATTACTTCGTGAGGGGAGGATCTAGCTACTGCTATTCCTTCTGGTGGCTAAGGTGTTATTTTTCCTTCCTTCTAGTTTCTGTCATTTGCCCTTTTTCTTTCAATGGAACGCAGCTCTGTAAGCACTTCGGTAGTAAACGTGCTTGTGGCGTTCCAGGCAGCTTCGGATGACAGCATCTCTTCTACTATTGACTCTGGTGTGATTTTCTTGTTCAGGATCTTCTCTAACTCATCACGCTGTGGGTTAAAACGAGGGCACTCAAAGAAAACGTGCTCCGCATTTTCAGCAACTCTTGGGCAAGACGGACACTCTGGGCAATCATCGTGCTTAAAGCGATAAAGGTACTCCCGGAAACAGCCGTGTCCTGACAACATCTGGGTCAGATAGTAGTTGGCCTCGCCGTGATTCCGGTTAAGCCAAACGTCAATCCTTGGTATGAGACGGTGTGTCCATCTCCCTGTTGTCGCGGCGTCCCACTGCGATTGCCATCGCGCGATGCTGTTCTGCCGTTCTTTAGCTCTGAGTTCCTCGGCACTTTGTGCGGTTGTCCTCTTTCGTTGGTAAAGGTTACGCCTTTCCTCAGCTAGGACTCTGAGCGGCAAAGTTCCGGAAATGACACACACTGCTTCCTCTGATATTGTTCGAAAGGCGCTGGCTACTCTTAGCGCGCTCAGTCGGTAAACTGGACATGCTTTCCTCCATGATTCTTGGATCTCAAGTGCGTCGGCCCAAATGGATATACCATATGTGAGGACCGATGTAACTACTGATGATAGCAATGACCTCCTTGTCTACTTCGGGCCACCGATGTTGGGCATCAATCGTACTAGGTTGGCTACTACTGCTGATGCTTTGGTGGTCACGTGTTCAACTTGTTGTTTAAAGTTAAGTCGGGCATCGAGCATCACTCCCAGATATCGAATGAATGGTTGGGATGTGATTTCTTGGTCTCCGACGTTTAGGTTGATCGTTTCCACCACTTTTCTGCTAGTGATAAGTACAGCCTCGGTCTTCTGTTTAGCCAGTTGTAAATTTACTGTGTCCATCCACTGGTTAATTCGCTCAAAGGTGATAGCGAACATATGTTTTATCTCATCAAGATGCTTGGCGACTATTACTACGGCTACGTCGTCCGCGTACGCTACCAGTTTGACGTTTCTTGGTAGTTTCAGTCTCATCAATCCGTTGTACATGACATTCCAGAGAAGTGGACCGAGAACAGAACCCTGCGGTACACCTCCAGTAACATCATACTCCTTTGGACCATTCTTCGTGTCATATCTCAGGACTCTATCTGTGAAGTAGCTAGCGACTATCCTTCGTAGGTATCCTGATACGTTCATCTCTTGAAGGGCTTGCATGATGCAATCCCAGTTGGCGGAGTTGAAGGCATTTTTGATGTCTAGGGTTGCCACCAGGCAATATTTCTTCGTTCCTCCCTACCATCTGGTACCGGCGATTGCGTCTTTGGCTATACCGACAACCAGGTTGATCGCGTCCAGGGTTGATCGTCCTTTCCGAAATCCGTACTGATTGTCTGCCAAGAGTGGATCGACAACTGCTTCTATCCTTTGGTGGATTATACGTTCTAGTATCTTACCGGCTGTATCCAGCATGCAGAGTGGACGATAAGATGACGGTTCTTCCGGTGGCTTTTTCCCTTTAGGAAGTAGTACTAGCCGTTGTTGTTTCCACTTCCGAGGAAAAATCCCTTCCTTCAAGCAGATGTTGTAGACGTCGAGGAATAACGCTGGCGCTGCTTTAATAGATGTTTTCAAGGCAATATTAGGGATTCCGTCCAATCCCGGTGCTTTATTATTCCCGACGCGGTTACAAGCTTCCATCAGTTCTTCTTTCGTGACAGGTGGAATATCATTCAGTTCGTCCTGTGTCAACAGATAGTTGAAAACGCGCTGTCGTGGAAACAGCGCAGTCACGATCTTCTGTAAGAGTTGAGGACACGTAGGAGACGGCATTGGCTGATATTTCAGGTGTGCCATGACTACCTTGTAAGGTCTACCCCACAAGTCTTTGTCCACCTCGTTGATTAGCTCTTTCCAGCAGTTCTTCTTGCTATCCTTGATGGCTTTGTTTAAATGTCGACGAGCTTTCTTGTATTCTGCGACTAGTTCCACTGAGTCAGGCCGCCGATAACCACGCTGAGATATTCTTCTTTTCTTGAGACACTCTTTCCGTAGGAAGCTGATGTGTTCGTTCCACCAGTGCACCGAAGGTCTTTGGTTCATGCCCCGTTTACGGGGCATGTAGGTGTCGCAAGCCTGGGTCACTCTCTTCATCAAGTCCTTGGTCATTTCTTCTGCAGATCCAGTAGTAAGCGGTTCACTATTTAGGGCAGCTACTAGAGCACCTGGGTCAAAGGATTTCACCTTCCACCCAACGATGTCAAGTTTCTTAGCCGGTCTTCTAGGATTCTGGTCCTTTGATACTTCCCAGAGAATCGCATTGTGATCGCTGGCCGTGTAGATCTCCATCACCTTCCAGTCGTAGTTTCCTCTGATGTGGCTGCTGCTGACAAAAGTAAGATCCACAATAGAACTTGCGTCTCCTTTAGTGTACGTCGGCGCATCGCCGCTGTTTAACAATACTACATCTAACGTAGAAAAAGCTTCCAGTAGTTCTTTACCTCGAGCGTTGGTGTGTTTGCTGCCCCATTCCACTGCCCAGGCGTTGAAGTCTCCAGCTATTGCCACTGGGTAGTACTGCTTCGCGTCCTCCGTCAGTCGATCCAGAAAGTCCATGAATTCAACAATAGTGAGGCTAGGTGGTGTGTAGCAGCTGTAAAAGCGAATGCCATCTACCGATGCTGCTACAAAGCCGGCGCTGCCATTGTTAACGACACTCTGGAAGGGGAGCTTGCGACAGGACCATATGACAGCTTTTTTGGTGCAGTCAGTTTCCCATGGTTGGCCGCCGAGGTGTTTATACGGTTCCGATATAAGCACAAGGTCAAGCTTCTGTTCACGTACTGTCTGCATGAGCAAATCATGTGCCGCTTCACAGTGATTGATGTTTAGCTGCAGTATTCTCATTTTCGTTTATCAGTTATCTTCTTGAGTGCCTCTTGGTATACTGGGCATCTGCTTGTGCCGGCATGATGGGCTGTGTGTGTGTGTGTGTGTGTGTGTGTGTGTGTGTGTGTGTGTGTGTGTGTGTGTGTGTGTGTGTATGTGTGTAACCCTATTCTAACTTTTGAATGGCTTGACCGATTCGATTGCGGTTGGCGCCATTTGAAAGGACTTAACCTAAATATTTAACCTAAATTCTTAATACAATTTGAACCGATTCGAACCAGTAGATTTTGAGAAATTGCAAAAATAAAATTTTCAACAAAAAGTATGCCACAGGGTTTTTATTCCCTGTGTGCGTCACTCCCTGCGCCTAAGTTTGGCGACAGATCCACACTCGGTGTGTCTCTGACTTTTATTATTTTGTACCTATTTATTAATTTATTTATTGAGTTTATTATTATTATTATTATTATTATTATTATTATTATTATTATTTATATTTGAAATTTTTGATACTATTGTTGTTAATTTAAGAATTAATTTTACTTTTATTTCAGGTATCTACAATGGATTATTTATAATTCATTATTATTATTATCATTATTATTTGTATATATCACCGTAAATCATTGTCATATAGTACCTAATTTTGCTATAAGTGATAAATCATAGCCTTTACTCGCACGGGTGAAGCCCTACAATATCGATCGCGAGCAAAGAGTCTAAAAAAAATTTGGGAAAATTGCTAGAGAGGCCCTCGTTGTTGAACACGAGGCCTCGAACGATTTACGGTGACAAAAATTAGGTAGACACGCGGTGGCCCGCTTGGTGTGAGGTATACACGCGGGACCTCCGCTATTGTAAGGAGTGTGGATTTGGTGCCTTGGGTTGAGTTTCCTTTTTGGTGAGTACTCACAAGTTGAGATCGATTAATATCCGCACACCGCTGTCTCCTGGCTTAAATAATTTATTCTTTTATTGTTTAATTAAAATCACTATCGATTAATCGGGTCGATCCCATAGCGAGTAAGGGTTATTATAAGGGAATACTTGTACCTATCCCGAAAGCCGCGTGTTGGGTCCTCGATACGGCCAGCAATGTTTTAATTAAGACATTACTTCATAGTTCATTACTGCGATTATTATTTTTAGGCGCAATTTACTTTTGATGTTACCGAATATTGAATATTAATTGATATTATAATTGTTATTTCGGATTTAATTTATAAATAATATTAATAAATATTATTTGCCATTAGAATTATTTATATTTTGCGACCAATTTTGTTCAAAATTAATTAACGCAGTATTTCAAGCACCAATTATATTTAATATTCTTAAATTTTAATCATTATTATAATTATTGTTTTGATTGCGGTTATTGTTATTCTCGAACGCAAGGTTAGATTTAAGTTGAAAGGAAAGTTATTTGTCAATCAAAAATTCCATAAAGGATTTAATTTGTTATTTGGAAAGTAGATTTAGTTTTAAGTAATACCGTTTATAAATAAATAATTTATTTTTGTTAATATTTTCTGATTCATTAATGATTTATTTTATGTAAGTTAATTCCCGGATTCTTTTCCTATGACTCATCTTCCTAGTTCAATTCGTTAACATAAAATATTATTTTATAATTAATTATTTATTATTTCTAATTGTAAATTCTGTCTTGACCTTGACTTTAGTTACTTTGAGATTTGCCTTTTCATTCGCATTAGTTTAAATCGTTAATTGATCGTCCGGCGCGGCCCCTGGAATTTTTATTATTTTTGGTAATTTTTCATAAAAATTACCTGGCGGCAAATGTGCACTAACCCAGCCTGAGGGGTTTCCGGGTTAATTTATTATATATTTAAAAGGGCGAGCGTAAAATACCCTACCCAGCCGATATCTCCGCCATCGGTCGAATTTAGTTAAATTTTGGGGAAAAGTATTGTTACAAGTATTTTTGAAATAACTATCAAGTGTCTGTACCGATCGATTTAAAAAACTAATTAGCTCTCAACCATAAAAAACCACGTCGATCGACTCCAAAAACGTCAAAATCGGTCCATCGGTTCGAAAGAAATCGTTGACGAAAAATTTGGAAAAAAGTGGTTTTTTTGCATAGCTCCGACATTCCTTTTCGGATCGTTTTTAATGTAATTAAATAATTATTAGATCTCAAAAAACCACGTTGATCGCTACCAAGAACGTGAAAATCGGTTTATTGGTTCGAGAGATACCGTTGATGAAAAATTTGGGAACAAGTGTTTTTTTCACATAACTCCGACATTTATTTTTGGATTATTTTCGATCTAATAAAATAATTATTAGAGCTCAAAAAACCACATCGATTGCCGTCAAGAACGTCAAATTCGGTTGATTGTTTCGAGAAATATCGTTAATGAAAAATAATCCATGTATGTTTAGAGAAACTATGTCATATGTTACAAACCTTATAAAAACGATTAATCTGTTGGAAAATATCAAAATTCAAAATTTTTAAAAAAGTTTGTTTTCAGCAACCACCAGCTTCTCGAGCTCGGAGAGTTAAAAAAAATAGGATAGTTGTGATTTTGAGCTCGAAGAGCTCAAAACTGGAATAGATAAAATTTCTTGAACGCGGAAAAAAGTAAACTGTAATATTCACTCGGATTCCGGTTATTAAAAATATAAATATTACAGAACTTAATGTAGAAAGTATAAAAGTAAAAAATAGTCATTATAGTAAATAACGACTATTTCATCTTAAAAAATTACAATTTCAAACAGTAAAAATTGCCATTTCAATATATAGTCCATATTATGAGAAGAAGGGGAACTCAGATGAAAGAGAAGGGGGTCTCACTCTGGGAGAATTTAAAATTTGGAACAGTAAAAATTATACTTTTAAAATATACATTTTACCAGTCCAAGCAAGTCAATAATTACACTTTGATTTTTAAAGTCTAAATTCTTAATTATTATACTTTAACATTTTAGACATTCACATAGCGAATATTGATGTTTGAAATAGTATTTTCTTCCATGTAAAGAGTAAATTATAACGTTTAAATGGTAAATATTATAAAGTGAATAGTAAAATCACGATTTTACTGTTTGAAATGGTAATTTTTAGCAGTTGATCATTACTTATTATAAATCGACTGTTATTTATTACAGTTTACTTTTTTCCGTGTATGAGCTCGTACTTAGCGGGAAGTTCCAGGGATGGCCTGCGAGGTTAACCATTTCCTAGACTTTTTTTTAATCAAGTTAATTATATCAGCGTATATACTCTTTTTGAATTAGTTTAAAGAGTAATGGAAATATTTTCGAAGCATTCCAGGTACTCGGTGTCGTGCATAATTTCATCTTTTTTATAGCACGACTATTCTTATCCTCTGCGTGATATAGGTATAATTGGCACTAGACGCAAGATTACAGAGAATCTTTTTTTTTTTTTTGGTTATTTTGTATTAGGGTTAATTTATTCATTCCATTATTCTTTTTCTTTTTCTCATATGTATATAAATAGTTTTGACCCGCGCCTTCGCTCGCGTTGATGTCTTTGCGCACGTGTCAAAGACCGGTGTCAACACAATAATTTGATAATGTTGTCCTTAATTTCTAACCAGAATCATCAAGATAATACAAAAGTTCCCAATTTAACAGATTGATTATACACCATACGTACAATGACAGTAAATACTGTCTTTCTTTACCGAGATGATTTTTGAAAATTTATTTTATCAACTATCCACTCTTATAATTTAGATGAAAAATATGAAAATATATCATGAAAGCAAACTATTCGTAACGTGATTGGTCAAATATATCATAAGCATGAAAATATAGATAATTCCATACCAACGTTCACACGCGCGCTTGCACGTGCAACGTACACTAGTTCACTCTTATAATTTAGATGAAAAATATGAAAATATATCATGTGAGCAAACTATTTGAAACGTGATTGGTCAAATATATCATATGCATGAAAATATAGATAACTAGCTATTACCCGCCCGCTCCGCTGGGCACTTTATAGAATGGTATTTTTAGTAGATTTTATAAAAATTGCAGCCGTCCTCATGGCGCAACTTTGAAAAAATTTAGTCGTTTTCTGACTCAATTTGTCGAGCTGAGTCAGAAAATGTATATAGTTCAAAAGTTTATATATGTATGTATTTATATACAGTAGCGCTCAAAAGTATTTTGACAAATATATTTAATGGTTTAATTAAAAATAAATATGAAACACAATAATCATTTATTTATTTTTTTTAACACCTTTTGAATAAACTACAGAATAGTGTCAAAGAGGTTCTTATTCGTAATAAAAGAAAGTTTAATTTTTAAAATAATAGGAAAATGGTGGCTCAAAAGTATTTTGACATTTTTGAAAAAAAAACTAATTTAACGCATAATTATAATTTACAGCAATAAATATATTAGTATTTAGTAGCATATCCCTTGGCCTTTATGACAGCCTTGCATCGCTCAGGCATTGAGTCGATTAATTTTTGTAATCGACTTATTGGAATTTGATCCCACTCATTTTTTAGAGTTTCAAACAAAGCGTTTTTGTTTGAATAATTTTGGGTTTTTACACTACGTTTCAATTCTTCCCAGAGATTTTTCATCGGATTCAAGTCGGGACTTTGACTTGGCCACTCAAGAACTTTAACTTCTTCACGATTTAATAAGTCACTAATATGCTTTGATCTGTGTTTGGGATCATTGTCTTGTTGAAAATACCACTTAGCTGGCATGTGATGTTTAGCATATGGTAACATCTGAGACTTTAATATATTTGCATACATGAACCGATCCATTTTTCCTTCTATTCGAACTAATGGTCCAACTCCAGACCGTGAAAAACATCCCCAAACCATCACACTACCACCTCTATGTTTAACTGTGGGTATTTGATACCGATAATCGTATTTTTGTTTACTGGACGCCGAATGTACTTGATACCATCAGATGACATTAAATTAAATTTACTTTCGTCACTCCATAAAACTTTAGACCACTCTAAACTTGACCACGATATATGCCATTTCGCGAACTCAAGACGATACTTCCTGTTTTTTTTCGATATTAAAGGTTTTTTAGCCGGTCTTCGGCCATGTAACCCTAGGACCTTTAGGCGTCGTTTAACAGTAGAAACATGAATATCTACGTTATATTTTTCTTTTAATTCATTTTTTATCATTACAGCGGACATCCGTCTATCATTTGCTGATAACTTTTTTATAATATGATCGATGTAAGAAGAAGTTTTTCTTGGGCGGCCTGTTCGAGGCTTACTTTCGACAGTTTTTCGTTTGTTATAGACTTTATTCCATAAGCTAACTAACTGTCGAGACACTTTAAACAAACGAGCAACTTCTGTTTGTTTCATTCCTTGTTTTAATGCATTAATAACGGCTTTTTTAAAATCACTAGAATATTCCTTGCACTTAGGCATATTGAAGTAACCACAACAAGTAAATATATGTAATAATAAAAACTAAGGAACAAGTAATCTGCGAGAGTATTTCAAGTCAAATGCGTGTCAAAATACTTTTGAGCTCACGGTAAGTCAAGTACGTACGGTGGCGCGGTGTGTAAACAAACAAGTTGTAATTTGATACGCTTAAATAGTCGCAGTTACACTACTCTACATTATACTCAATACATTTTCCGATAGGCTTTTATTTTAAAAAAATATTAAAAAATTTTATGTTGTCAAAATACTTTTGAGCGCTACTGTATATATATATATATATATATATATATATATATATATATATATATATATATATATATATATATATATATATATATATATATATATAGATTCCATACCAACATTCACACGCGCGCTTGCGCGCGCAACGTATAGTAGTATAATATTAAAATTCTGATGCATCTAATTTAAAGTTACACTAAAAAATTTAAAAATAATTAATTACTTCAAAAACAGAAAAACCCACTTCAATGAACCCATGCACATGTTTAAACTTCTTGATTAGCAATTAAAGTTTATTTTGTAACAATTTATTGGATTAAATAAATGATAAAAATAATAAGAAACTAAAAAATTTCGTAGCTACGATCTTCTTTGTATATTAAAGTTAATTTTGAGATAAATATTTTATTTTTATTTTGCATTTTTGTAGTTAATGTTTTGAGAACACGCAATTAAAGTATTTGCCGACAATTCGAAAATCGATTGAGTAGTTAATGTATCAGCATTTACATTTTGTCCGTTTAGGCAATAATGATATTAAAAGTTTCTTCGTTGTGTAATATGAACATCACATGTTAATCTATGGCACTTTTATTACAATTGATTTCTTGATACATCTTCACGAAACTATAATAAGAATTTAAATTTATCCTAAAATTTAAATATTTGAAACATTTTTTGATTTTAAAGTGCATTTTAAGAAACGTAACAGTGCATTTTTATTTTTTTATATTATCAGAAAAAATCTTGCCAACTAGTCTGGTTACATGCTCTATGTAAGCCAATCGATAATCTTTACTGTAGAATAATGCTGATGTGATTCCACGTAGGGTTAAGCTAAAAACGTGGACGATGAAACTGTTTTTGCTATTGTAAAAAAAGAATTTAAACAAATAAATTTAAGTAGTGGTAATCATTTATTAAAAAAATTTACAACTGATTTGTATTTAAAATTTATTATTTTAGTCGTTAAAAAATAAAAATTTAGTCAGCAAAATATAGTAATCCCGGGAAAAAATGATCAGATATGAACAGGCATGAGTCTTCAGGCCTGATCAGATATGAAAAATGACCGGGTCTGATCAGATCTGGCCAGGAATGTTCATGTCTGATCAGATCTGTTTATGTCTGACTCGATCAGGTCCATAAAAGAAAAAAAAAAGATTGGTGCCGACGGGGATTCGAACCATATACGTTGCGCTCTTCAGACTGATACTTTACCTGTTGACCCAATGGCTTATCTTAAATCTATTGTACCTTTCAAACTACTTTAAGTAATTTAAATTTTATAGATGACTTATTCTTATAGTTAACGGAGTTCTATACTCAATTTATTAATTATTAATAATTAATTATACACAGTAAAAAATTTCGCGTCATTGCGTCAAAAAATTCTGTGTTAAAAATTTTTATGTTAAATATTTAACACTTTTTTGTGTTGATTTAACAGAATAAATGTTAAATTTACACATAAAAGTGTTAAATATTTAACACAAAAATTTTTAACACTAAGATTTTTGAAGCGATGACACAAAAGTTTTTATTACAGTGATTTATTTGGGACGGATGTGTATTTTTTTCGCTCCATTAATATATGGTTCTATGTAAAGTAAAAAAAAATTTTTTCAAAGTTTATTCCGTAATTATAATTTTATTATTTTCTTTTTAAAATTGAAATTTTTTTTAATTAAAACGTATAGGAAATGAAGAATTATTTGTGTGTTCTACAATTCAGCAGCCTTTTGACACTACTGCAATGGACCAAGGCGTAGCTTGAAAGACACCAGAAAGGACACCTTGAAAGGACTTATCGCTTATCGATATCAACTGATATATTTTGGTATTTTCATGCTATCAAATTCAAACTTTTACTAAATAATCTTATTTTTCGCGTATTCAATGGAACACAGTAAAAAATTTTATGTCATTGCGTCAAAATTCATTGTTAAAAATCATCGTTTTGGCATGGAAAATTAAAAAGTTCATGCTTATATAAGCCGAAATTTTTGATGAAATTTGTACATTTAAAATTTATAGGGGGATAGAAACTGATGCGTCATACGGAACGTATTAATTTTAAAAATAGAACTGCAGTCTATATTTCGATAAAATTTTTCTTCCAGACTTAAAATATCATTTAAGAAGGCAAATCATGCATGAACAGTTCTTGTCAGCTGATATATGGAGTTTTAATCCTTATCTATTTTAGGCTAGATCAGACATGATCAGACATGGACAGGTCTGATCAGGTCTGAGCGTATTTAACGCTTCAGACACGAACAGGCATGGACAGTTCTGATCAGGTTTGAGCATATTTAATGCTTCAAACATGAACAGGCTTGATCAGATCTGATCAGGTCTGAGCGTATTTAATGCTTCAGACATGAACAGGCATGAACAGACATGAGCAGGCATGAACAGGCTTGATCAGGTCTGATCAGGTCTGAGCGTATTTAACACTTCAGACATGAACAGACATGAACAGGCATGGACAGGTCTGATCAGGCCTAATTTCAGGCCTGATCATACATGAACAGGCCTGATCAGGTCGGATTTCATCCATGATCAGATATGAACAGGTCTGATCAGTCCTGATCATTTTTTCCCGGGATACTACAGAATATTGTCAGTGCACGGAGAAAAAAGTGTTGCTATTATCACGACACAGTATAGTGATGATCACGATCCACGTATGACTATACTTTAGATGCGCATATGTCCAATCTAGTGGATCACGATCCACATGGATTCGGATATCGAATGTCTATATTGCTATGGTTTATAGATGATTATTAGTTGTTTTTGATTAAATGTTAATTATATGTTATTGCAGATTATTTTTTTTTTTTTTTTAGTTTTTTCGTATATTATTGTTATAAATATAAATACGAATTCCTTGTATAGCTTGATTAGTTTAAAATTTTTGTGTAGTTTATATGACAGTCAAGAATTAGGATAGGTTTAAAAATGTTTAAATAATGACTGACAGCGGTTGGAATTTATTTTATATGACTTTTTTTTTTATTTTCAAAAATATTAGCCTAGAAATTTGTATTATTAATTTATTCATTAAAAATACGCAATTATTTTTATCATAAGAAAAATATTTTTTAATGGAATTTTTACTTCTTTCTTACTCCATGTACTTTATAAAAAAAATAACATATTTTTGCGTAAAGTAGTATGGGATCAAATTATTTATGCTAAAAGAACCTTTTATGAAAACACAAATGTTATTTATTTAATACAATATATAATGTTCATTGTTTTTCTTTATCAACGCAGTAGAATTATATACAATAACCACGGACACAGCATTAACACAGTTAACATAGGAAGATTTATTTCTTTACTAGACCTTCAAAAAACGACACGAGTTTTTCAAGATTCCACTTCAGTAATTTATCAACAACCCAATTGTCCATATCGCTGTTAATATAAATTGGTTCAATTATCGCTATTTCATCACCAAAATTGTAAATAAATAAACTCGTAAGTTTCAGACTTGGTTATGTGTGGTGGCGCTGAACGCGTCGTGGATAGTGATAATTACAATCCGTTTCGCTGTAGTAAGAAAACGTTTTGAGATATTCACTATACAGTTGAGCGTGGTATTCAGTATTCACTGTTTCGAGCATAACTGTATTCGTATGGTGAATATGACAATACCGTTTTGAGCTAATCACGATACTTCGTTCACGATCCACTGGATCGCTATAATAGCAATACTTTTTTCTCCGTGTGTTTTCTCAATTAAAGATATGTAACGATAGACAACGGTCTAGATCGTTTTAGGGCTTCAATCATTGCTAGTTTGTTGATAGTTTTGACATCGCTATTGTAATCTCAACGTACTTATCGGCTGCCCAATTTTAAAACACAGTAACTGCAAAATTTTTATATCTGATTTTTTTTAGTATTACTGCATTTCTTATAACTTTTAGACCTTAATTTGAAGTATTTTTTCTTAAAAATATTAATATTCAGGTATTTTCTATTCATAAATCGAATTTTTTATCAATTTGGACCGCAAACTTTTTTTTAATAAGAAAAATTTTTAAAAATCTTAAAATTGTCAGTTACTGTGTTTTAAAATTGGGCAGCCGTTATTATCTTTGATTTTACCATATAATTTACACGTCAAATTATTCAAACCATATATCCCAGTAAAAAGATTTTCACATTGAAACTTTTGAAGTAAATGACTACTTATGGTAAAAGAAATAACATTTTTTTGTAGTTTTCATTTTAAGTTCCTGCTAAAAAAATTATAATTTTTAACTTCAAAAATAAAATTTATGAAAAGTATTTTTTATCATACTTGCATCGAAAGTTCAGCTTTCAAGCGCTGTCCGACTGTCCGGTGTCATTTCTAGAGACTCTACCATACCGCCTTTTTTCCGCGGCCTAGACCGCAAAGTTTAATTCCCCCTTTTTTCCGTACTGTCCTTGTACAATCGGATGAAATTAAGAACGAAATAAATCAAATTCTAGTGTACCGACAACAGATTTTTAGTAAATTTTATTCTTAGTTACTATTTAGTGGCACTGATTATTTATCTATTAAAAGTTCATTGCGAAGAGAACCTAATGTTAATAAAATAACAACGCCAAATTCAATAAATGTAGACGTAATTATTTGCCACCTATCCCTCGAAAGTTTAAATTACGAAGCAATAATGACAAAAAATAATGTATGTCATTTGGCCACTAAGTGGTGATTTTGACAACGACGATTTTACGATATTCGCTTGAAAGTTTGTGACGCGAATGTACGAAAACGAGCGTAAATTTCCGTCCTCAGCTTCGCCTCCGACGTTAAAATTGCGCCCATTTTCGGACATTCCCACCACGAACCTTAAGCTCATATCGCAACATCGTCGTTGTCAAAAAATCACTTTGCGGCCATATGACATAAATTACCATTCCGTTTTATACCCAATTAGAACGAATTGACAATCAACTAGTTGATGTTTAATGGTTTACGTCAAGTTTATGTAAGCTTCGCGTCAACTCTTGCATTTGCAACAGTTTCACAGAACTTGACATTAACTTATTCATCAAGTTGACGCAAATATACTGCCGGAATTGATCGAAAGGTTCGCTCAAAGTTGACGCGAAGTTTACGAAAAGATTACATTAACTTGACGTAAACTAGTCTTGGGTAGTTCGCGAACAACCTAGGTGGGAAGAGCGCTTCTTTAGGTGAACTATGCGAACTAGCTCATTGATAATCCCGCTCTTAGTTTTTTTTATATTTCTTTTAGGGTCCACTTTACAAGACAGTGGCAAATAATTGAAACCAAATAAAGTTTCGGCACTCTTATTTTTACATAGTAATATGTAAAAAATAGTCTTCAAAGTTCCTAACGTGTAATGACTATCGTGAAATTTTTAATCTGATACTATGAACAAGTTAGGTTCTTATCTAATTATTAATATAAATGATTTTGTTCTTTTATTTTATCATTATTATTTGTTTAACAGATCTTATGTGCCATAAATAGAAGTAAGAACTTTTATTGTAAAAATTCGCACTTTTTAAGTATTGTAATGTGATTACGTATTATAATAAGAACAAGAACAATTGTTGACTAATTATTAACATAAATTATTTTATCTTTTCATTTTTATTTAAGAAAAAGATTTTATGTGCCATAAAAAAAAATGTTAACTTTAATCGTAAATTCGTACTTTTCTAGTATTGTAATATGATTACCTATTATACTAGGAACGAGACTAGTTGTTGACTAATTATTAATAGGGGAAGAGGGGAGGGGGCAAAATGGGCCCCTAGGGGCAAAATGGGCCCCCTAAAATTTTCAATATCCAAAAATATTTGGGGGCAAAATGGGCCCCCAACATTTTCAACTCTCAAAGTGTTTGAGAGGTATAATGGGCTGATTAGACTTTAAAAACCAAAGAATATTTTTCAGTTAAACGTGTTATAGAATTTTCGAATCATAGAAAAAATTATATAGGTAAAGTACGAACTAGGTCGCGAGTTAAATAACAGCATCATTTACTATATTTTTTGTTAAAAAACTATTTATTTTACAGAAGCTAGGGCTTCACACGAGAGCGAGATTTTTCTCGTCTCGTCTCGTTCTCGTCTCGGAAAAGCGAGAAGAGACGAGACGAGACGTTTTTGAAAATGTTATGGGCGATACCAAGACCACATATAGCGCAACCCGAGAGTCTCGTTCTTGGTCTCGTAAAATTTTTTTTATGAAGTTTTTATTAAAAAAATTAGAAAAAATCCACAAAGATAACAATAAATTTTACAAAGTATAAAATCTGGTGACCATCTGTGAAATAGTTTATTGTAACTTTAAAAAGAAAACTCAAAGTTGAAACTGTAATTTTTTGAGTATATGTATTAATATTTATATTCTATATCGTAGTTTGTCAATTCCAAACATCATGGCATCCTTAGCCGAGTATGATTTTTTCATATTTTTACTTCAACTTGTTAACTCTTCTAATAGTTACTTATCAGTATCACTTTTCATAAATACTTATTTTTGCAGATTTTTACATTTTAGATTTTAATGAATCCTTTTAAAAGATCAATGGGTTCACTTATACTCTCGCTTGTGTATGTGGCTACAAGCGAAAGAGTCATAGATGTGTGTACTATTGAGGGGTTTTTTTTTACTCGAAATTTTCTACCTGGAAGATCCTCTTATTTACTCGAGACATACAGTAAACTTTTCTTATATTTGACTCGTCCTTTTTCAACACCTATATAAAACAATGAAATATAAAGAGTTTCCATTATGATCACCAATGTGATTTGTCTATATAATATTTCAAAAGAATATTAATTATTATGTTTGTTACAAATTTGCGATAATTAACGTTATTTTTCGAGAAAAATAAAATTTACTAATATAAAAACTAATCTCATTATAAATTCAGTACTTAACGGACAACTTTTATTGCCTCTATAGCGATGTTTTGAAAATTTAGTTTCTATTTGGACATCTGGAGAAATTTTTTGTTTTTTCCTGTACTTCTTGTAATAAAGATATGAACAGTTATTGTATACATCTGTAGGAGTATATATAATAGAACTGGTCAAATACTCAAGTATTTAGTAACAAACTTATGTTAGATGTTAGATACAAAAAAAATGTTTCAAGTATTCCGTAAAGATAAAATTTATGCTAAACTGCGTGACGAAAAATTGTTTATATTGACAATATTATGTGGATCAGAGAAATTCTCTAAAGAGTTGTTCATCAGTTTTACAAAAACTTTTGAACAGTGAAGATTTACAATTTTCCGATTTCAGATACAGTAAAATGTTAACAAGTGTGATTGTTAGTGATAATAACCCAAATAAGAGGCAAAGATCTAATGAAAGTGAAGATGAAATAAGTGAATAAGTGAATATGATATTTGTTCTTAATATTTAGAACTAAGCGAGACAAGACGAGACAACTGGTAACGAGACGAGACCGAGACGAGACAACTAGTAACGAGACGAGACCGAGACTTGAACGAGACTTAATTTTTTCGGAATTTACGAGACCGAGACGAGATTTTTAGTACTCTCGCCTACTCTCGTCTCGTGTGAAGCCCTAACAGAAGCTTCCCTGACTATTTTTGCGATGCTCTGTGTGTGTGTGTGTGTGTGTGTGTGTGTGTGTGTGTGTGTGTGTGTGTGTGTGTGTGTGTGTGTGTGTGTTTTTTTTTTTTTTTTTTTAGGGGGGAAAATCCTTTTTACGGATTCTAGGCATAGCTGTTTGGCCTGGATATGTGGCGACTCGACGCAGCGTCATACTAAAACTCGACACTAACGCCCCTACCCACTAAACCCTAAACCCCTTTTCCTTCTTTCCTCTAATCCCTCATGGAAACCGCCGTCAGGCATTACTTCGTGAAGGGAGGATCTAGCTACTGCTCTTCCTTCTGGTGGCTAAGGTGTTAACTACCTTCCTTCTATCTTCTGCTATTTGCTCTTTTTCTTTCGGTGGAACGCAAGTCTTTAAGGACTTCTGTTGCAAACGTGTTGGTAGCGTTCCAGACAGCTTCTGATGACAGCATTGCTGCTACTATTGTCTCTGGTTGGATTTTCCTCTTCAGGATATTCTCCAGCTCATCTCGCTGTGGATAAAAACGTGGGCACTCAAAGAAAACGTGCTCTGCATCTTCATTGACTCCTGAGCAGGACGGGCACTCCGGGGAATCATCATGCTTGAAGCGGTGGAGATACGCCCGGAAACAGCCGTGTCCTGATAACATCTGTGTAAGATAATAGTTGACCTCACCGTGACTCCGGTTCAGCCAAACGTTGATCCTTGGTATGAGACGATGCGTCCACCTACCCTTCACTGTGGCATCCCACTGTAGTTGCCATCTACTTATGCTCCTCTGCCGCTCTTCTGTTCCAAGCTCCTCAGCGCTTAGTGTGGTCGACTTCTTTCGTTGGTAAAGGATCCGTCTTTCCTCAGCTAAGACTCTGAGAGGCAAAGTTCCGGAGATGACACACACTGCTTCCATAGATATTGTGCGGAAGGCACTTGCTACTCTTAAGGCACTCAGACGGTAGACTGGTCCAGCCTTTCTCCATGATTCTTGCTTTTCTAGTGCGTCCGCCCAGATAGATATTCCGTAAGTGAGCACTGATGTGACTACAGATGATAGTAGTAGTCTTCTGCTCTGCTTTGGGCCTCCGACGTTTGGCATCAGTCGTGCTAAGCTAGCTACCACTGCTGATGCTTTTGCACTCACGTGTTCGACTTGCTGCTTAAAGTTGAGTCGGGCATCAAGCATCACTCCTAGATATCGGATATATGGTTGTGATGTGATTTCTTGTTCTCCGACTTTCAGTTTTATGGTCTCTATCACTTTTCTGCTGGTAATAAGCACAGCCTCAGTCTTCTGTTTAGCCAGTTGTAGATTCATTGAATCCATCCACCGGTTAACTTTCTCAAAGGTGATACCGAACATGTGGTTTATCTCATCTAGGTGTTTCGCAACGATTACGACAGCTACATCTTCTGCATATGCAACAAGCTTGACACTTCTTGGAAGAGTCAGTCTCAGCAGGCCATCATACATGACATTCCACAGAAGTGGACCCAGAAGAGAACCCTGGGGTACACCTCCGGTAATATCATACTCTTTTGGACCATTGTTCGTGTCGTATCTCAGGATTCTGTCTGTGAAGTAGCTAGCCACTATCCTACGTAGGTATCCTGGTACGTTTTTCTCTTCCAAGGCTTGCATAATGCAGTCCCAGTTGGCGGAGTTGAAGGCATTTTTGATGTCCAGAGTGGCCACCAGGCAGTACTTCTTCGCTCCACCCTTCCATCTGATCCCTTCGATTGCCTCCTTGGCCGTTGCAACAACCAAGTTGATTGCGTCCAGGGTTGATCGTCCTTTCCGAAAACCATACTGGTTGTCTGCCAGGAGTGGATCGACAACTGCTTCTATTCTTTGGTGGATTATACGCTCAAGTATCTTACCTGTCGTGTCTAACATACAAAGTGGTCGATAAGATGAGGGTTCTTCTGGTGGCTTTTTCCCTTTTGGAAGTAGTACTAGTCGTTGCTGCTTCCACTTCCAAGGGAAAATCCCTTCCTTGAGGCATGTGTCGTAGACGTCCAGGAACAATGATGGCACTGCTTTTATAGTTGTTTTTAAAGCAATATTGGGGACCCCGTCCAATCCCGGCGCTTTATTGTTCCCTACACGATTACAAGCCTCCATCAGTTCTCCCTCTATGACAGATGGAATGTCATCCATTTCATTCTGCGCTAATAGGTAGTTAAACTTGCTTTGTTCGGGGAACAACGCGTTTACGATCTTCTGTAGGAGTTGAGGACACGTGGGTGATGGCATTAGCTGGTTTTTAAGATGGGTCATGACCACCTTATACGGCCTACCCCACAGATCTCTGTCCACCTCGTTGATGAGCTCCTTCCAGCATTTTCTTTTGCTATCTTTGATGGCTTTGTTCAGGGATCGACGGGCTTTTTTGTACTCTGCGACCAGCTCCACAGAGTTAGGTCGTCGGTAGCCACGCTGAGATATTCTTCTCTTCTGATGACACTCTTTACGAAGGGCGCTGATGTGGTCGTTCCACCAGTGAATGGAAGGTCTTGTGTTTATGCCACGTCTACGAGACATACTGGCGTCACACGCCTGGGTCACTCTTTTCATCAGGTCCTTGGTCTTCTCTTCTGCGCAGCCCGCGATAATCTGGTCACTATTGAGAGCTACTAACAATGCCCTTGGGTCAAGAGTTTTTACCTTCCAACCAATGGTGTTAAGTTGCTTTTTAGGTCTTCTCGGGCTCTGGGCGTTTAATATTTCCCAGAGAATCGCGTTGTGGTCGCTGGCTGTGTAGGTATCCATCACCTTCCAGTTGATATTACCTCTGGTGAGGCTGCCACTGACGAAAGTGAGATCTACAATAGAACTTGTGTCTCCTTTGGTGTAGGTTGGTGTGTCACCATTGTTGAGCAGTACTACATCTAATGTAGAAAAGGCTTCTAGTAATTCCTTTCCTCGCGCGTTTGTATTCTTGCTACCCAGTCTACTGCCCAGGCGTTGAAGTCCCCAGCTATTGCCACTGGGTGGTAATGCTTCGCGTCCTCGGTAAGTCGATCCAGAAATGCGGTGAATTCGACAGTAGAGAGGCTAGGTGGTGCGTAACAGCTATAGAAGCGGATGCCCTCTACTGATACTGCTACAAAGCCGGCATTGCTGTTGTCGACTGCATTTTGGAAAGGGAGCTTGCCACATGACCAGATGACAGCTTTGGATGTGCTGTCAGATTCCCAGGGTTGGGTACTCAGGTGTTTATATGGCTCTGCTATCAGTACCAAGTCAAGCTCTAGTTCTCGCACGGATTGCATGAGCAAGTCATGCGCTGCCTCACAATGGTTGAGATTGAGCTGCAGTATCCTCATGCTTGTTTGTTCGTCAACTTCTGGAGTGCATCCTGAAATAACGGGCACTTATGGGTACCGGCATGGTGGGCAACATTCTCTGCACTTTCAATCTCAACACATAATGCACATTTGGCGGGATTTTTACAATCAGCAATCTTGTGCCCTTCTTGTCCGCACCTGATGCAAAGCTTCGACCGGTCCACCTTGCTTTTGCACTGGGATCCATGATGTCCGAAATGCCAGCATTTAAAGCATTGAATAGGTCTCTTCGTTGTCCTTATTCGGCAATTAACCCAACCAATCCGGATTTTGCTACTTCCATCCAGTAGTTTCTGTGCTGTTGCTGCTGGTAGAATTACTGTGGAGAGACGGTGTGTCTATCTTCCTGTTGTCGCGGCGTCCCACTGCGATTGCCATCGTGCGATGCTGTTCTGCCGTTCTTCAGCTCTAAGTTCCTCGGCACTTAGTGTGGTTGACCTCTTTCGTTGGTAAAGGTTCCGTCTTTCCTCAGCTAGAACTCTAAGCGGCAGAGTTCCGGAAATGACACACACTGCTTCCTCTGATATTGTTCGAAAGGAGCTTGCAACTCGTAGGGCACTCATACGATATATTGGTCCAGCTTTTCTCCATGAATCTTGCACCTCTAGTGCGTCAGCCCAAATTGATATTCCGTAGGTGAGCACCGATGTGACTACTGATGACAATAGTAGCCTCCTGCTCTGCTTTGGGCCTCCGACGTTCGGCATCAATCGTGCAAGACTAGCTCTCACTACTTACGCTTTCGTACAGACGTGTTCCACTTGCTGCTTGAAGTTGAGTCGGGCATCAAACATCACTCCCAGATATCGTATATGAGGTTGTGATGTGATTTCTCGGTCACCGACATTAATCTTAATTGTTTCAACTTCTTTTCGGCTGGTAATAAGCACTGCTTCGGTCTTCTGCTTGGCCAGTTGTAGGTTCACTGTATCCATCCACTGGTTGATCTTCTCAAAAGTGATGTCAAACAGATGTTGAATCTCGTCGAGGTGTTTGGCGACGATCACTGCGGCAACATCATCCGCATACGCTACCAGTTTGACACATCTTGGAAGCTTCAGTCTCAGCAGCCCGTCATACATGATATTCCACAGAAGTGGACCAAGAACAGAGCCCTGTGGCACACCACCGGTTATATCATACTCTTTTGGACCATTCTTTGTATCATATTTCAGCACTCTATCTGTAAAATAGCTAATCACTAGTCTGCGAAGATATGTTGGCACGTTCTTCTCGTCGAGAGCTTGCATGATGCAGTCCCAATTAGCGGAATTGAAAGCATTTTTGATGTCCAAGGCAGCCACCAGGCAGTACTTCTTCGTTCCACCCTTCCATCTAGTTCCTGCGACTGCCTCTTTGGCCGTATTAACAACCAGGTTGATCGCGTCCAGGGTTGATCGTCCTTTCCGGAATCCATACTGGTTGTCTGCCAAGAGTGGGTCGACTACTGCATCTATTCGCTGATGGATGATACGCTCAAATATCTTACCCGCCGTATCTAGCATGCAGAGTGGTCGGTAAGATGACGGTTCTTCTGGCGGTTTCTTTCCTTTAGGTAAAAGTACTAACCGTTGCTGTTTCCACTTACGAGGAAAAGTCCCCTCCTTGAGGCATGCGTTGTAAGCGTCTAGAAATAATGTTGGTGCTGCCTTTATGATGGTTTTCAAGGCTATATTAGGGATTCCATCCAATCCCGGTGCTTTATTATTTCCTACCCGATTACAGGCCTCCAACAATTCTTCTTCAGTGACAGGTGGAATGTCGTCCAGTTCATCTTGCGTTGACTGATAATTGAGACTGTGTTGCTGTGGAAACAACGCAGTGACGATTTTCTGAAGGAGTTGGGGACACGTAGGTGACGGCATTTGTTGTTTCTTCAGGTGCGTCATGACCACCTTATACGGCCGACCCCACACGTCTTTGTCGACCTCGTATATGAGCTCTTTCCAGTATCTTCCTTTGCTCTCTTTTATAGCCTTATTAAGTTCACGACGAGCTTTTTTGTACTCTGCGATCAGCACTGCAGAGTAAGGTCGTTGATAGCCACGCTGTGATATTCTTCTCTTTCGATGACACTCTTTACGGAGGTTGCTGATATGATCATTCCACCAGTGTACCGCAGGTCTTGAATTCATAACACGTTTGCGACGCATACTGGCATCACAAGCTTGTGTTACTCGCATCATCAGAGCCTTAGTATGTTCTTCTGCACATCCAGTCTCTATCGGATCACTATCGAGGGCTATTAGCAATACTTCTGGGTCAAGAGATTTCACCTTCCAACCGACGGTGTTAAATTGCTTGATAGGCCCCCGGAGGTTCTGGTCGTTTGACGTTTCCCAGAGTATCGCATGATGGTCACTGGCAGTGTAGATGTCCAGTACCTTCCAGTTAGTGTTACCTTTAGCAAGGCTGGTACTGACAAAAGTGACGTCTACAATCGAGCTTGCGTCACCTTTGGTGTAGGTCGGCGTGTCACCACTGTTGAGCAAGACTACATCTAGTGTAGAAAGAGCTTCTATCAGCTCTCTTCCTCGTGCATTAGTCTGCTTACTGCCCCAGTCCACTGCCCAGGCGTTAAAGTCCCCGGCTATCGCCACTGGATGATGTTGCTTCGCGTCCTCGGTCAGTCGATCCAAGAAGTCAGTAAACTCAGCAATTGAGAGGCTAGGTGGTGCGTAGCAGCTGTAAAAACGGATGCCATCTACTGATGCTGCTACAAAGCCAGCGCTGCCATTGGTAGCTACACTTTGGAAAGGGAGCTTACCACAAGCCCAGATCACAGCTTTCGTGGTGATATCCGTCTCCCAAGGTTGTCCAGCTAAATGTTTATATGGCTCCGATAAAAGCATAACGTCGAGCTTTAATTCCCGTACTGTCTGCATAAGCAGGTCATGCGCAGCTTCGCAGTGATTGATGTTAAGCTGCAGTATCCTCATGTTCGTTTATTTGTCAGCTTCTGGAGTGCTTCTTGGAAGACTGGACATCGGCCAGAACCAGGCCGGTGAGCAGTGTCCTGAGAGCCAGGTTTTTCCGCACATAACGCACATTTCACTTTATTTTGGCATTGTGCAGCTTGATGACCTGTTTACCCACATTTGATGCAAAGCCCAGATCGGTCGACTTCGCTTTTACATTGGGCAGTAGTGTGCCCAAAGTGCCAGCACTTATAGCATCGTAGTGGTGTCTTAATTGCTCTGACACGGCAATTTACCCAGCCAATCCTTATTTTGCCTGTCTTTCCAAGTATCTTCTGCACTATTGCTGCTGGCAATCGTACCGAAGCAGTTTGAGTACCTCTGTAGGCCGGACGAATTTTAATGACATCTTCAGGTATTTCGTAGTCATTTCCAGCTGCCTCTTGTAAGGCCTTCCGGACATCGTCTTTAGTTGTTTCGTCGTCAATGTCCCGGATTTCAAGCTGTTCCTCTGGGCCTTTACAGATGACTTGCGCTTCTTCTTTAAGGATGCTCTTGATGGTCTTCAGCAAAGCTTGTCCTTTGTCTGCGGTCTTTCTGGAAAGCGTAATGAGCATATTCCCATCATTCGTCTTTTGAACCTTGTCAACGACGTCACGGGTCTGATCTGGTGGGACATCTTTTTTAATCCGACGCAGTATCTCGGCATATTTTGCCTTCTCAACGGGTCGAATAATTAAGGCATCTGGTTTGGTGAATTTTCGCGGTTTTTCCCGCTTAGGCTCCGGCCGAGATTTGTTCACCGGTTGTTTTGGTAACCGCTCTCTCGCTGGCTCCTTCTTCTCCTTCTTGGATTGGACCTTCTGCCATTCAGTCACCTCTTTTTTTCCGGCGTTCTGCACTGCCGTGTTTTTCGGAGGGCTTGGTTTCAGGTCCTTTTTCTTCACAACTTGGCAGATCGTTGGGTCGGGAGAATATCGATCTTTTCTCTTAGTTGACTTGCTGCTAGTTCTGATTCTGTCTTCCGCGACTGATTCACCGTCACCTTCGGCTCCAGTGTCCATTGCTTCTTCATTCACGATAGTTGCTTGAATGCTTCTCTCCGGTGTAGTGCGAGAAGTGCGTAGTACTGTTAAACACCATTCTTCATCAAGTTTCTTGAATCTCTGGAGGGCATTGGCTACGCTGGTCGTCTTGGTCTTAATCTCCTTGTGGATATTGACCTTAGATTGGATGAAGTCATTTAGCTCACTGGTCAGCTTTTCAAGGCGTTCAAACGCTTGCGACCGCTTCATTTCAGCGCTTGCTTCAATCGCTGCTTGTTGGGCATGAGGCCCGTTTTCACTATTGTTGTTTTCCTGAATTTTACTCATACTTTTAAATTCACCAGCGCATCGTACGGAGTGGAGCGGGTTGTCATAACTAGGAACGGGTGTACCCTCGGAGATAGTACTCCTACCCCAGTTCCCTGAGGCCTAGCCGACACTTAGCCAGCCCCGGAATACACGGACGGACTAGACTCGCTCGGAGCGGTGAAGATTCCGATCTCTAACACTCACTGCGTACTTCCTGATCAAGGCCCGAAGTGGCTGGCTCCTGATCCACTGCTGCAACTTACACCTCGGCAGAGCAAGCTCACATCAGCCGTGGCCTGCATCGTCGGAAACTACGACACGAGGTTCCGGTCTCTCCCAGTGGGTCACAGCAGGGAACGATCGTCTTGTTAGGTCAGTTAGTGCGACCAACCCATTAAAGGGGAGTTTTGTCCACGGGAGCGTATTTTGTTTGGTTATTTTGCTTGGCTCCTACCCGCTGTACCTCATCAACTAAGAGATTAAGTGTCATCCAAGGACAGCGAGCGTTCTCCCATCCGCTCGGGGAGACGCGCCCGGTAGCAGTATCTCTTCTGCCCCGAGTGTGTGTGTGTGTGTGTGTGTGTGTGTGTGTGTGTGTGTGTGTATAAACGTAAACCTCTCATAACTTTTAAACGGCTCGACCGATTCAAACGGAATTGACAGCAATCGAAAGAGTTTCTTTGTCCCTAGATATTTCAGAATATTTAAGGTAATTCGGACCAATAGATTTTGAGTAATCTTGAAAATAAAATTTTCAGAAAATGTTTTTTTTTTTAATAAATTTTAATCTGCTGAATAAATCGTTTTCAAAAACAAATCAGCTCTTAGGCCTAAAAAACTGCGTCGATTGCCGTCAACGCGATCAAAATCGGTCGATTCGTTTGTGAGGTATCGTGAACAAAACATCAGGGAAAAAGTGTTTTTTTTTTCTTACATAACTCCGACATTTATTCCTGGATCGTTTTTGATTCAACGAGATGATTTTTAGAGCTTAAAAAATCACTTCAATCGCCACCAATAACGTCAAAATCGGTTGAATAGTTCGAGAGATATTTAATTTTAAAAAATTAAAAAAAGTATTTTTTTAACATATCTTTGAAATCTCACGTCCGATTGTTTGGTTAGTGATAAATAATCTTTTTATTCTAGAAAGACTGCATAGAATGCCTTTAATTTTTTTTAAATCGGTTAATTCATTTGTGAGATGTCATCAAAAAAATCCTAAAAAATTGTTTTTTTTTTTTGTGATATATTTTTATTGGCTTCACCAATCGATTCGAAAAACTGATCGGTTTTTATGCTTAGAAACCCGCGTTGATCGCCGTCAACGCGACTGAAATTGGTTGATTAGTTTGAGAGATACCGTTGTCGAAATAATTCAAAAAACGCGTTTTTTTTTTAAATTACTCCGACATTTTTTACCTGATTTATTATTGCTTTTGGCGTGAAATGTGGAGCGCTTAGGTATGGAGCTAGCGGGAAGTTGCTGGGATGGCTTTTAGGGTCTATTGTTATCCTAATTTTTTATACTGAATACATAATAAAAAAATTCAAAATATAAAACAAGTAAGAAACATATTGAGTTTTTTGGGGGGCCCGTTTTACCCCACGTTTCTCAATTTTTTAATTTCGATATACACAAAAAAATTAATACCATAAACTCAGTAAACGGCCAAAAAAATTAAAACGAGCTGAAAAACTCATATTATAAAAATTCTCTGAAGGTGGCCCATTTTGCCCCACATTTTCAATTTTTCATTTTTAATGAACAGAGCAAATTGAGGTCAATTACTTGGCAAGGGACTAAAAAAAAGTAAAACCAGAGAAAAACACTAAGGATATCAACATTTTTTTTTTAAGGGGCCCATTTTGCCACCCCCCCCCCTTCCCCAATAAATTATTTTATTTTTTCATTTTTATTTCGATAAAAGATTTTATGTGCCATAGCAAAAAGGTCAACTTTAATTGTAAAAATTCATACTTTTTAAGTATTCTAATATAATTACGCATTATACTAGGAACTAGCCTAGCTGTTGACTAATTATTATTATAAATTATTTTATTTTTCATTATTTAAATAAAAAAATCTTATATTACATAAATAGACGTGTGAACTTTTCATGTAATACTCTGTACTTTTTAAATACAAATAAACAGAACTTGCAATAATCATATTTATATTTTCTTCTTTATTTATTGTTCTTACTAAATTATTTCAAAAAAAGAACTAATGAACTAATAGAGCAAACTAGTTCATCCCTGGATTATGAACTAAATTGAGCGCTCTCTGTGGTGACCGGTTAGGCCCAAGACTAACGTAAACTAGTTATAAGTACATCTGATACCTTACTGTTACCGTAAGCTTTATGTCCTATTCCGGTCGCAAGTTTACGTAAACTTGATTTCATTTGCACTATTTAGGTACATTAAGTTTGACTTACATGTGAGTGCGACGTCTGCTAAAATTTAAAATTTTTGCCAAGAAATTATTCTAGACTTAGGGGAGGGTGGGGCACGGCGGCCCACCTGGGGCACAACGGCCCACCTCAAAAATTAGGTAAAAGTTTTTTTTTTTCATTTTCCGTCAAATTATGACCTCTATGATGTTTTTATGATATTTTAGGCCAATATGTGATATGTGGGGCATAATGGACCACTCGGAAAAAAAAATTGTATCGAAAAAATTATTTTTTTTTTTTGGAATTGTTAGAAATTTAAAGAATGAATTTTTTTAAGCCTTTTCAGGTCAATGGTATTTATCTGAGGTAAAATAGATTAGGAGAAAATTTAGTTGAACTGAAAAATTTAACAAAAAATTGAATTATATAGCTTGTAAAAAATTGAAATTACAGTTTTTTGAAATTAAAACAGTAATTTAATTATATTATTAATTATTGATCACGGTATCTTCTGTGTCAGGCAGAAACCCAATCTCAAAGTTCTATTTGAGTTCCTCCAAGGATGTCTTACTCTACGCAATTCATATTTCTAACTTTGGCTTGATAAAAATATAAAAAATAAAAAAAGGTCTGGTTCAAGATATTACGTATTTTAAAAGCTCAATTTAAAGACAACATGTGATTTCAATTAATGTAAATCAATGTAAACAATTAATTGCTGACTGCCATCTCTGTTTTTTTTTCTTGTACGTAGGTTTAAAACCTCTAAGTGCAATAAAAGAAATTAATTATTATGTGTTTAAAACTAATTAACAGCTTAATAATAAAATTTATAATAGTTTTTTAAAAACGTTAGCAAAAATTCAATTTTGAATAAAACATGAAATATAAATTTTCAATAGTTTGGAAATAGCAACGAGATAATTTAATATCGACGGTCTAATTAGTAATTGGTCTGACTCCTTATTTTTTAGAGGGTGATTTTTTAACATTTTGATATAGTAATAGTTCAATTATAAATTATTTGAATGATCCTAACCAAAATATTATACCTCTATTATTAAATGGTTTATTAAAGTGATACCTAATATTAAATGGTTTATTAAAGTGATAATAAATTTCGAACTAATTGTATTTTCGTACAAATGGAAGATTCTCTAAAATGGAGTTAGACAATTTGCTTATTAGAACGTCGATATACGATTATTCGCAATGATCACAGAAATATTTGTCAGAATAATCTTCGTCAATACTTGCGCAAAAATCATAAGACCATTTTTTATTGCAATTTTTACACAGAATCCATGACTGTAGATTCTGAGCAAAGTCAATTGCAATAAAGACAATGACATCATTTTATATTTTAAACATTTTTGGTTTTGATTTTGTTTTATTTTTTTTTTTTTTCTTTAACTGAGTTCCTTTTTTAGGTAGATTTCTTTAGAAATCTAACTATTGCATTAGTCCTCAAGGTGAAATTTTCACCTGATTTTGCTATCATATGTTATAATTAGTCGAGTAGGTTCCAAAAATACCATTGGTTAAAATATTTATATATGTATGCATGTATGTATGTATGTATGTATGTATGTATGTATGTATGTATGTATGTATGTATGTATGTATGTATGTATGTTTTTTTTGTTTTTGTTTTAAGGGGGGGGGAATCCTTTTTACGGATTCTAGGCATAGTTGTTTGGCCTGGATATGTGGCGACTCGACGCAGTGTCATACTAAAACTCGACGCTAGCGCCCCTACCCACTAAACCCTAAACCCCTTTTCCTCTTTCCCCTAATCCCTCATGGAAACCGCCGTTAGGCACCAAGTTGACGGCAAGTCTTGGAAATGAACTCGGTTGTTCACCAAGTTGACACCAAGTTGTCGGCAAAAATTGCTTTCGAAACTCTTTCGCACCAAGTTGACGACAAGTTTCTCAAGAAATTTGGCGACATATTGCGGCAGTAGATTGGTCTTGTTTTTCTCAGAAACTTGTAGCCAACTTGACACCAACAGTTACAAATTCGGAAGTTGACCGCAAGTTGTCGCTAAATTGGTGGCAACTATCTGACACCAACTTGGTTGGTCTGAAACTGTGGCTATCAGGGCAGTTTCCGATTAGATTGGCATTTGCAATGACAATCAGCAAATCCCAAGGCCAAACAATGTCCATTTGTGGCTTAGATTTGAGCACACTATGTTTTTCACACGGGCAATTGTACGTAGCATGCTCTCTAGTGGGTAAACCATCCAGTTTGTTTGTGCTCGCTAAAGATGGGCTAACAAAAAATATTGTTTACGCTATAGCATTAAAAGATTGATGTTGTTTGTTAGTGTTATTGTCGTAATTAATAAGTGATATGTAATTTTAAGAAATAAACTATAATAACTTAAAAGTAATATTGTTTGGCGTTTGTTATTTTTATATTCCCTTATCGTTCATAGGGCTCCATGCCTATTTCACGCATATACCACATACTTACACACTTATAATAAGTAAGTTACTTTTTGTTTACACTAGAATTTATCTAAAAACTAGAAATAATTTATATGGCAAAACAACGTTTGCCGGGTCAGCTAGTATATATATATATATATACATGTAATACAATCAGCCTTGTCATCAGGATATCTCAAAAAGTTTTGAACCGATCTTGATGAAACTTGGTACACATATTCTTTGGGTAATTACCGAGGTTGAGTTCGAAGATGAGCAAAATCGGTCAATTAGTTTAGAAATGGCGGCCATTTAAAATTTTCAAAATTTTGTAAATTTCAAGTTTTGTAACTTTAACCATAAATAACTTTTGATTAACAAAAAAGAGCTCATTTCTGGAAATTTTATGGTGAAGCTGATTATATTACCTTCAATTTTATCTATAACACTTATACTTTATGAAGATTTTTATTAATTTTATGGGCCATTCAAAAATTTTAGAATAATGAAAACTTTTTTTCAGATGTCGTTTTTTTAGAATGACTTTTAAACAGCTTTACCGACCAATTTTAAAAACTAATCAGCTCTTAACATAAAAAAACTACGTCGATCGCCGCCGGACCGGTCGAAATCGCTTGATTCATTTGTGAGATATCGTTGACGAAAAAAATCGAAAAAACCGTTTTTTTCAAACAAATTCCGAAATTTTTTATCTGATCGATTCACGGTTTGAAATTCATCATAGAATTCAAAAAAAACTGCATCGACTGTTGTCAACTACGTGATAATCGGTTAACTCGTTTAAAAGTTATAGCGGATTGAAAATTTAAAAATTATATAAACATTTGTTATTCAACAAATTAAATAACATAGGGTAAAATACCCCATTAGTGGCGGGGACCCCATTACTGACACTTTCTTTGATTTTGGTACTTATTCAATTAATTAAATCGTTAATTTCAATAATGAATAAATTATTTTTAATCTTTAAGACTTTTAGATCAAAAAAATTTTGAATTTTTATTCCAAGACCGACCTCCAATTTATTTATTCTCTATATGATTAAAAAACTTTTTTATACAACAACTAAGCTATGTCTGATAAGCATAAATCAAATACTAATTATTTCTTTGAAGAATTTCTCACGTTACAACTACTGTTTATAGTTTATATAGTTAACTTATTTCATATTTCGCTGTAATTCATCGTGACTCGTGTTACACAGTTTTCTTATTTTACAATAGTTATGCAGACTTTGTACATGGATTTAATTCTATAAGTCAGAGTATTTTATATAAAAAACTTAGAAATACATAATCCAATAAATATAAATTATAATAAAACAAAATAATAAGGAAATACATGCATAAAAGTTTCAATTTTAGAAACAAGTTGTTAATTTAGCCGATCTTGCCGTAAAGTTTCGCTGAAACTTCTTGTACAGAAGTTTTTAAGCCTGCCTTGCAATCTTTAAAAATTAAAAGGTAATTACAATAAGATTCATTCTAGTTTATTCATTTGAAACATAATTTTAGTTGAATAATAAACAATTTAAGGGAGGAGGGAAGGATAATCTCAAGAAAAAAATGCTCATTATCTTAGTTTTTCTTACAAGTTTAATTTTTTTTTATCCTTCAACCCGTATTTGATATGGATATGCTGCGTCCATTAAAAAATAAATTTCTTGAAACGTAGGGCAAAATAGGCTTCTCATGAAAAATTCATTATTTGAGTTTTTTCGACTCGTTTTTTTATTTCTCAGTTTTTTGCAACGTAAGGTAAGAGCCCCAGTAGCTACTCATGTACCAGTACATGCTCACTCCATGTATTTGTATATCTACACGGAGAAAAAAGTATTGCTATTCTAGCGATCTAGTGGATCGTGAACGTAGTATTGTGATAGCTCAAAACAGTATTGTCATTTTCACAATATTATAATCTGATATACTCAATACTTCGGATTCTTATGTTAACTTGCCATGGTATGTTAATACGTCAAAACGTATTGCGATCATAAAGAAACGTTTCCTTACTACGACGAAACGGATCGTGATTATCACGATCCACGACGCCTTCAGCGCCACCACGCATAACCAAGTCTGAAACTTACGAGTGGATTTGTTTACAATTTTGGTGATGAAATAGTGATCATTACATAAATTAGTGAATTAATAATAATAGCGATACAGATGATTGGGTTGTTGATAAATTACTCGAGTGAAATCTTGAAAAACTTTTGTCGATTTTTGAAGGCTAATAAAGAAATAAATCTTCCTATGTTAACTGTGTTAATGCTATGTCCGTGGTTATTGTATATAATTCTACTGCGTTGATAAGGAAAAACAATGTACATTATATATTGTATTAAATAAATAAAATTTTTGTTTTCATAAAAGTCTTTTTTAGCATAAATGATTTGATCCCGTACTGTTTTATACAAAAATATGTTATTGTATAAAATACGTACAGTAATAAAAGAGTAGAAGTTCTATTAAAAAATTTTTTTCTTATGATAAAAATATTTGCGTCTTTTAAATGAATACTTCGATAATACAAATTTCTAGACTAATAATAATAATATTTGTAAAAAAAAAAAAAATGTGAGCCGTCACGGGACGCCTGACAGATGTGAAACATCGACATTATTTTGTAAAAGTAATATGCAGAAAAGAACAGATTGTGATAGGAACTAAATATGTCATAATGATAAAATAAAATATTACGATTTTTTTCCAGATAACGATGACTATTTATTGAATAAACATTTATTTTCATTAAATACAAAAATTTACGAATTTATTTCAAATCGTGACTACTTAATTCGTTTAATCAGTGACTTCGGTAATAGTTATATTCGATGTTGCTTCTGAGGACGGTATTACTGTGACAATTGGTCGATGGTAACTGAAGTATGTTACAAAAGTATTGGACATAACATTATCAAGATATCTAATAAATACAGCATCTATTGTTGTTCCGTATCTGGTGGTAGGTTCTCTTGGATTGTTATTAATTTGCAATTGAAATTCTTCTTGGAGAAACGTAATTAATGGCGTTGATTCATCTTTTGCAAAATTTACATTGAAATCCCCAGCTAAAATCAATGGTAATTTGTCTTTATTGGTTTTGAAAGTTATTGAACCTCTGTGACTACGGAAATAATCTCTCGTGTAAAAATGAAATGATGTCATTTATTTTTTTATTAGAAGAAATGTACACAACAATCATCATCAATTCACTTCCATCTTCTAGTTTAACGTGTGAAGCACATATATCGCCAATAGATGTTTGGGAGACATGAACTTCTGTAGCATTTTGAATTACTAAATCCATGTTGAATGTATTAATATGTGAAGTATTGTTGTTTTTATAAATGGCAACTCCAGCGGCTTTAACATTTTGTCTCTTAAATTTAGCTATACAATGAAAATTAGGTAAGTCAACTGATTCATCTGCAGGAGGCCATGTTTCAGTTAGTAATAAAAAGTTACTCCTTTGACAAATAGAATCTTGTAAATCAGTAGTATGTTTTCTGAGACTTTGGCAGTTTAAAGTATAAATGGTTAATTTATTTCTGGAGTTTATACATTCAGTGATCAGTCCTTGCAATGTAGTAAGTTTGTTTAGAGATAATCTTTTAAATTCTTGCTGTAAACTTGAAACTATTAACAATTAATTTAAAAACATTATATGCAATGAAATTTATTTGAATTTTAATCTACCAAGAGAGTAGATTTTACATTTACTGGCACTCAAAACACACCAAATATACGCGTGCTTAATGCACAGATAAATGCATACTTTAATTATAAAAATATAATTAACTTACTGATGACTTGATAGTGTGTCATAGTGTGATTTTGCTTTCTTTGCAGGAGGCTGATCACTTTCACTCTCTAAATTATCACGGTCAGACATTTTATTATCAGAAAAATAATTTGTTTTCAAGTAAAACACAGGTTATGTGTACTGTAGTAAACAACACTGTATACACTACGGAGTATACACTATAGGTATCCGAGCTCAGTGTAGCGTCGCCACACCGTACACACTACTGCATATAGACTGTATATATACCATCATATAGCGTGGTGACGCGTTGCCACGGCATGCGTCGCCACGCCAGAAATCGGTTTTACGTGCGGCTATAGATGTTTCACATCAAAAAAATCATATGAGATCAATTCCAACAGTACTGCTGTAAGTCATTATTTAAACATTTTTAAACTTAACCGAATTCTTGACTGTCATAATCTACACAAAAATTTTTAACTAATCAAGCTACAAAAGGAATTTGTATTTATGTTAATAAAAATAATATACTAAAAAAATAATAATCTGCAATAAAATATAATTAATATTTAATTCAAGACAACTAATCATCTATAAACCATAGCAATAGAGACACTCCATATCCGAATCCATGTGGATCGTGATAATCACGATCCACTAGATTGGGCATATGCGCATCTAAAGTATAGTCATTCGGGGATCGTGATCATCACTATACTGTATCGTGGTAATAGCAATACTTTTTTCTCCGTGTATATTCACAAATATAGATATACAAATACATGGAGTGAGCATGTACTGGTACATGAGCAGCTACTAGGGCTTTTACCTAACTGGTTATTATTGAGATACGTCGATTGAAAAATAAAAATCTTCAAACATGGAAAAAAATGAGCCAATGGGTAAAATAGGAAAACAGGGCAAATCGAGCATTTTAATAAGAAATACACGTTCACTGATAGAAAATCAACTTGATACAAAAAAAGATAGTAAAAATCTTGAACCCAGAACACTATTGTAAAGAATTTTATTATCTTTAATCAAGCAGAAAAATTCTTGAACTAAGAAATTATTCTTGATTCAAATTAGTATATTACAATACAAGGGCCGAAAGTTGAATTTTCGGCCCTGCGCGTCATTATGCCCAAGGCGAAGCCGAGTACTTTTCACGCGTGTACTTTTCACAGGGAGTAAATGTTAAACTTTCATCCCTGCTAGTAAGGACGAAAGTACGTACTTTCGACCGAAGTATGAAGAAAAAATTAGGAAAACGGTTGACCCTAAAGGCCATCCCTGCAGCTTCCGTCTACCTCCATACCTAAGTGCTCAACAATTCACTTATTTTTTAAGCTCTTCGCGCTCAAAAATATAATTTTCGTGTAATTTTGAGCTCTCCGAGCTCAAATAAATCGCTGTTCTGTGCTTTTGAGCTCTTCGAGCTCAAAAGGCTAATGGAAGTTTTATAAAAGACTATTTTTTGAATTTTCAAACCGCAATAACTTTTGAATGAATTAACCGATTTTCTCGCGGTTTACGGCATTCAACGCAGGTTTTTGAGTTCATTGAAAAATCTTTAAGCGTAAACTGGTCAGACTAAAAATTTCATAGAAATTCTGAAAAAAATATTTTTTTCAATTTTTTTCGACAACAATATCTCACGAACAAATCAACCGATTTTGACCGGGCTGGTAGCAATCGACGCGGTTTTTTGAGGTTAAAAGTTGATCAGTTTTTAGAATTGATCGGTTCAGCCGTTTGAAAGATATTTCAAAAAAACAAATTTATGGAAATTTTATTTTTGAGATTTCTCAAAATTGATCGACTCAAATTCTGTAAATTAGTATCAGAATTTTAGGGGCAAAAGAACTCTTCAAAACGCCGCTTATTTCGATCGAATCGGATGATGCGTTCAAAAGTTATGAGAGATTTACACACACACACACACACACACACACACACACACACACACACACACACACACACATACATACATACATACATACGAACACGGTGACATCACCGCGGAAATAGTCAGGAAAGCTTCCTAGGACCTCAAAACGTCATGATCTGATGAAAACTCGATTTTCGAAAAACGGGGTGAAAACAAGAACTTCCTGATTTTTGAAAATTTTCAATTTTCTTAGCGGGAAGTTAAAAAATTTTACATCATTAAAAATTTTTAGCGTTATTCAAGATTATCTAATTCTTAAAAATTCGAGACAGAAGTCTGAAAAGCGGGGTAATTCTTAAAAATGATGTTCTTGGTTCAAGATTTTTATTTTTATCTCGAGTTAATTTTTTATCAATAAACTTATTTGTTATCGATGTGCTACAATTTATGTCAAATAAATTATTTAGACAATTTTTTCGCTCCTGAATATCTTAATTGTTTAACACGATTGCGCTTCCGCATTCAACGTTTTAATAAAATGTTTAGTTTTTCATAATTGTTTTTTATCTAATTGCTAAAAACTTTCGCATAAGAATATTTAATATAAAAAAAAATTTACTTAAATTAAGATACCCGCCCGGGTAAAAAAGATTATATATAATTATACATAATTATATATGAAAAATGGCCCTATATAATTATATAGAATTAGATATAATTATATATAATTATTTCTATAAAAAAAAAAAAAATTAGAAATTTGAATAGCGCGCTATGCGCGCTCCTAAATTTTAACCAATAATGAATCGTGGCCCGTTTTTTGCGAGTTTCGACCCTTGACTAACTTCAAGACTTTCATCTATTTTATAATATAGGATTCGGCGTGCGCGGGGATCGAACCGGGGATCTGACGCTAGAAAGACTGACGCGCTACCTGTTTACCTACGAGACTTACTTGTAGAGCAGAGTTTGAAATAACTGCAAGTAATGCAAATCGTATAAATAATCAATTTTTAAAAGTTAAGTTAATTAATACAGTTCCTATTATTTCATCCACAAAAAATACTGTAGATTAATACATTATTAATCATTAGAGTAGCAGACTCTGAGATAAAAAAAATTATATACAATTGTATATGATTCATATATAATTATATATGATTTTCGTATAGTTGCACTGATAGAAGGATTTGTTTATATTTAGTAAGCTTTATTAAATGTTAATAAATGATTTATGAGCTGGAGGCAGGCAATAGCCTAGTCGGCTCGGTGCTCGCTTTTCGAACGAGTGGGACCTGGGTTCGATCCCAGCACGCACCAATATTTTTCAGTGATTATAATTAAAAATATGTGCGTTACGTTGCCAGCCTCTGAAAGTGGCAGAGATAGCCGGGCGGCACACGTCTGGCTTGGGCGATCACCCAGTTAAGCTACAACTTAATAGTCAGTGTTGGCTAGCACGAGGGATCTCTGTACACTAGAAGAAGGGCCTAATGCTCCAGTGGTCGATAAAGAAGAGTTCCTTATCAATCACTGTAGACTTACCCTGATAGCCAAGTTGGCCGCAACTTTCTGTCAATCTACTGCCGCAACTTGTCACCAACTTGGCGGCAACTCTTGGAAAGTAACTCGGTTGGTATCAACTTGTTCACCAAGTTGTCACCAAGTTGTCGGCAAAAGTTGCTCTGAAACTTTTTCACACCAAGTTGACGATAAGTTTCTCAAGAAATTTGGCGACATATTGCGGCAGTAGATTGGTCTCTTTTTTCTCAGAAACTTGTAGCCAACTTGGCGCCAACAGTTACAAATTCGGAAGTTGACCGCAAGTTGTCGCTAAGTTGGTGGCAACTATCTGACACCAACTTGGTTGGTCTGAAACTCTGGCTATCAGGGTAGCTCAGCTCTGACTGTACTATCATGGGTTTTCTCAGTGGTTTCCCCATTATTCTGTTCCAACAGCCTGAGAAGGTGAGGTTCAGGGTGAATACGGTACAGAAAGCACAAGTCGGGCCACAGCCGAAAAAAATAAAGAGCAGTAACCAAGCAAAATCATTAATGTTGAAAAAGGTTTAGGGTGTAAAAGGGCATAAAAAGCCTATACACTAGAAACCCATAGAAATAGAAAATGATTTATGAGCTGTAGTAGAATTCGGTATATTACAATAAACGTTATTATAATGGAATATAATTAACAGCTGAGACCAGTGATTGCAGTTTCAATCGGCTTAGCGAAACGAATGGAAATTTTGAAAAAACGTTTTTAGAGATAATAGATAATTTAACAAACTATTTCACCACAAAGCGTTTTTTTCAAAAATTTCATTCGTTTCGTGAAACCAATCGAAACTGCAATTGCTCTGCTGTTGGGAGTGCGACAGAGATAGTTCCGTTGAGCTCCGTGAGAGCAAAGCGAGAAAAAGATGGTCTCGCCTGTTAATGCAAATAATTTATAAAGATGATTTTTGTTTATAAGCAATCTTCATATCATATGACATTGCAAGTGAAACAAATTCACTCAACAAAATATTTATTAACTTTTAATAAATATTTGTTAACTATTAATAAATATTTATTAACTATTAATAAATATTCATTAACTATTAATAAATGTACTTTCCTCCCAAATAAATATTTGTTAAATGTTAAAAAAAATTTATTAAAATTTAATAAATTAAATAATTTTTTTTTATTTTAACCCCGCTTTTCAGACTTCTGTCTCGATGGGGGTCCGGCCGAGACCGGAAGGGGACTCCAGGCTGATCGGTACATTAAGTTTGGCAGAATAAGTTTGGCGGTATTACATACTTTTTCAGCCTGGAGAGTAATGCGGCGATGGCCCGACTTTGGGGAAACTGCACGCATTTGCCTGTGCCCCACCGGTAGCACAGGGCTTGGGGAAACCACCGAAAAACCCAAACCTGTACAGCCCGGCGTGAGTTACGAGCACCGATGTTCACTGAAAATTAAATTTCAGCTCACACCGGGATTCGAACCCACACCTAACCAGTCCCAAGCAAGCATGACAAGTGTTATACCGCTTAGCCATGGGACTGGCTTTATACCGCTCAGCCATAGGACTGGCTAATAAATTAAATAATTGTCTTTAAACAAATTAAATTTCTAATAGTTGATAAATTCTTTTATCAGTTTATATACGAAATATATATAATTTTATATAATCATATATTATTTCATGTAATTGTATATAATAATTATTCAGTGAACAGGCCCAGCCGCGATAAAGTCGCCCCTGGGGGACTCCCAATTTCACGAGCCGCACCTGTCAACTGCTAGTTCCCGCTTTAACTAACCGCCAGCACAAAACTTAGCTTGACTGATCACGTCATGGCGTGATTGGCTGATTGCTCAGCAGACATGCGCAATAAGTCTTCTTCCCCAAGTCGACGAGGAAGAAGACGCATTATTATTATTATCTTTCGCTTCACTGCCATTGAGTCGAACGTTTCGCTATCCCGCTAAATTAATTTGCTTAAGTTATAAAATTCCGCTTTTTCGCTTAATTGATTATTAATCCGCTTTAATAAATTGTGCTTATTTTCTTTAGTTTGTTACAGATAAATTGTGTTATTTGTGCAATTAATTCTCCGCTTTTCCAGTGCCGGCAGTGTGTTCAACCACGTGTCAACCGGCTTCGCTTTATTATTCACGCAGTGCTTTATTTATCCGCTTTTATTTAAACAATCCGCAAATTAACATATTAAATATAACTTGTATTTAGTGTAAATAAATTTATAGTGTTAATTTTTAATAATATTTCCGCGTTTTAATTGAGATATCCAGACCAAAACCTGATCCTCCGCTTTCCCGCAATTACATCATTTTACAATAATGTTTGTAACTTTTGTACAATTCTATAGAATTATATAAAATTATATATGATTATATCTAATTATATATAATTATATGAAAAAATGTTACATCTAATTATAAATTATTATATATAATCATATATAATTATATGCAATTGTATATAATTATTAAAAAATGCTGCATCTAATTATATATTATTATATATAATCATTTATAATTATATGCAATTATATATAATTATATGTAATTGTATATGATTATATATAATCATTAAAAAATACTGCATCTAATTATATATTATTATATATAATTATATATAATTACATATAATCATATATAATTATATGTAAGTAATATATAATTATATATAAGTACTATATAATAACTTATAAGTATATATAATTATATATAAAAATTTTTACCCGGGCGTCATTTTAATATGAATGATCTTAAGCCAACAATATTTACATGCATCAAATTAACAAGTGAATAAAAACAAGTATTAAAAACGTAATATTAAAAATGTTAAGAAGACCATGTCGTTCCAAAAATATCAAGGGGCCCATCTTGCTACCAAGGCCTATCTTGACCTCCACCCTCTTCTATTTAAGCCACGAGACCAACTTATTGATTCATTTAGGCATGATAAACGCATGAAAAACTTTATTTTATATCATGAAGAAAAATACAGAAAATTAATCGTATCTATAAACTGCACACACATTTTCAAAATATTTTGCTACACAGTATAATAAAAATCGATCAAGTAAGTTTCAATGTTAAAATTTATTTTACCTGATATAATTTTTCTACATCAATAATGTGTGCCCATTATAAAATTAATAAAAAATTAAAACTTTCATAATATTCAAATCTTCCATTGGGTCATTCCACGTCAAACCGACCAATAGTTGGACTCGACCCCTTTCAATTTGGACAAATTTTGGCCAGAACTTTTCTTTTATAACGAAGTTCTGCCAAAGGAAAAAAATTAAAAAAATTTTTTTTATAAATTATGCAAAATCCAAAATTTCACTATTTTCCATATTTTTTAAACTTATTTTAAAAATCTCGAAAACTATTGCAATTAAAAAAAAGTGTGTGCGTGTAATCTTTACGCGCGATTGAAGTAAAACTTCTTTGGCGTTGACGGCATATATCACTGAAATGATTAAATTTTAACTTGAATAATAAATATCACATTATAATTTAATTATATTTGGCTCCCCGCTTTTATTAATCCCGCCAAAATTTCTCAGCAAAAATTTCTCACAATTATTTACAATTAAGTACAATTATTTCTAAAAAAAAAAACATTAAGATGGCCCTTTTATTATGGTTTTTGTAGGAAAAAATATTATACAAGAAATTATTGCTGACAATTGTTGTCGCGAGAAATTTTTGCATGAGAAAAAAGAGACGGTCACCGATATTTTGCATACTATTGTCAAGATAATTTAATGGAGATTAATTTGACACTTTTCTAAAATTGATTTAGTTTACTAGAAACGGAAAAAAACCTCAAAATAGGTCAAAAAAATTTCCTTTCCGTCATGTATAAAACTCTGAAAACACTATAACTTGCGAAAAAATGCATCAATTGAGTTAAATTTTTTTTTTTTTATTCTTTAGGATATTTATAGGCCACCGAATGCGAATGGTTAGGTAATTCAGTATCATTCATGTACAATTAACAAAATAAAAAAGCCAGAAGACTGTATATCTATATATATATATATATATATCCATGTAAAATTTACATGGATGGTGATCTATCTATACAAATTATGTACATTTACTCCACCAGAGGCGGCTGTGCATTACTTTCCTAGTACGACTGTTTTTTCGGCAACTAATTTTAAGCGACTTATGTTTTTTTTTTTTTTTTTTTTTTTTTTAATATTTCATAATTAAATGAGCATTATGAGTCGTGAACTTTTGGATTTTCCAAATTGAATTTTATAGAATGTCGCAATCGTCAGAAAATATATTAATAATTTATTTATTACAAAAGTAATAAATAAACAACTATACTTAGAGATTTTCAAAAAACTTTGCAATTTAAAATAATTTTTTTAAAACTGTTGAATTTTTATTCACTTTGCTATTCACAATTGATCCATTTTAAAATATTGAAAATAAATAATCCTAATTGATTATAATATTTGCCACTAGCTGGCGTATAAGTCGAGAAGCGTGGAGTATATAACATTCACTTACGACCAATCCAAATTATTATTTTTGAATAGCGGAAACTACACAGACTATAGTAAACATTACTTCTGTCAGAAAAAAAATCTGAGTTACTCCCTAGTCGCGCCTAAAGAAGTTTTACTTCAAAAATCGCTTAGGATAAGTTTCAAAGGGGATACTTGGGGCTATTAAAAAAAAAATTTTGAAAAATCTCCAATTTGTGAAATTTTGAATTTTTGAAAATTGTCAAAATTGACTGTCGACAATAAATTTTTGGCTCAAATTTTTTGTATACTACCTTATAACAATCTTAAAAGATCCTGAAATTTTTGGAATTGTGTTTTTTGTTTTTTCAAAAATATAAATTTTTGAAATTTGTTAAAAAAAAATTAGAAAAACGGTTGACCTTGAAGGCCATCCCTGCAACTTCCCGCTAATTCCATACCTAGACGCTTAAAATTGCACTTATGACGTTTTTGAGCTCTTCGAGCTCAAAAATACAATTTATGAGTTATTTTGAGCTCTTTGAGCTCAAAGAGATAACTTTGCTATGCACTCAAAAGTCTTATCAAAATTCGATGAAACACGATTTTTCTAATTTTCAAACTGCTGTAACTTTTGAATAAATCAACCGATTTTCACGCGGTAGGAGGCGATCGATGTAGTTTTTCAAGCTCTATAAAAAATTCAGAACAAAAAAATTGATCTGATAAAAAATTTCGGAGTTATTACAAAAAAACACTTTTTTCGATTTTTTTCGACAACGATATCTCATGAACGCATCAACCGATTCTGACGCTCCATGTGGCAATCGATGCGGGTTTTCAAAGTTAAGAGCTGATTGATTTTTGAAGTTGATCGGTTCAGCCATTCGGAGATATTTAAAAAAAATGAAAAAAAAAAAACAACTTTTTTTCACTTTTTTTGCAATTTCTCGAAATCTACTGGTCCGAATCGGTTCAAATTATACTCAAAATCTAAGTTTGGCCAAGCCCTTTCAAATGGCACCAACCACGATAAAATCGAATCAGCCGTTCAAAAGTTATAAGCGGTTCGCATACTTTCACACACACACACACACACACACACACACACACACACACACACACACACACACACACACACACCAGATGGAAGGGTGAAATGAAGAAGTATTGCCTGGTGGCGACTCTAGACATCAGAAACGCCTTCAACTCCACCAATTGGGAATGCATCATGCAGACCCTCCAAGAGAAAAATGTACCAGAATACTTACTTAAGATCGTAGCAAGCTACTTTGAAAACAGGGTCCTGAAGTATGACACGAAGAACGTTCCGAAGGAGTATGATATCACTGGAGGTGTACCACAAGGTTCAGTTCTAGGCCCGCTCCTGTGGAATATTATGTATGACGGTCTATTAAGACTAACTCTGCCAAGAAACGTCAAACTCGTAGCATATGCAGATGACGTAGCCGTAGTGATCGTTGCCAAACACCTTGACGAGATAAACTATATGTTCGACCTCACTTTTGAGCGCGTTAACCGGTGGATGGACGCAGTGAACCTGCAACTGGCGCAATACAAGACTGAGGCAGTGCTTATTACCAGCAGAAAAGTGGTAGAGACCATTAAGCTGAAAGTCGGCGAACAAGAAATCACTTCACAACCTTATATCCGATATTTGGGAGTGATGCTTGATGCCCGACTCAACTTCAAGCAGCAAGTGGAACATGTCAGTGCCAAAGCGTCAGTAGTGAGGGCTAGTCTCGCACGACTGATGCTGAACGTCGGAGGCCCAAAGCAGAGCAGGAGGCTATTATTGTCATCAGTAGTCACATCGGTGCTCACTTACGGAATATCCATTTGGGCCGACGCACTAAAGACGCAAGAATCATGGAGAAAGGCTGGACCAGTATATCGACTAAGTGCCCTACGAGTAGCTAGCGCCTTCCGCACAATATCAAAGGAAGCAGTGTGTGTTATTTCCGGTACTCTGCCTCTCAGAGTCCTAGCTGAGGAAAGACGGAACCTATATCAACGAAAAAGGTCAACCACACTGAACCCTGAAGAACTTAGAAGGGAAGAACGGCAACACAGCATCGCAAGATGGCAACAGGAGTGGAATGCTGCAGAGAAAGGTCGGTGGACGTACCGTCTCATACCTCGGATTGATGTGTGATTCAACTGGAGTCACGGTGAGATCAACTATTATTTAACGCAGATGTTATCAGGACACGGATATTACTGGAAGTATCTTCACCGCTTTAAGCACGATGATACCCCAGAGTGCCCGTCCTGTCCAGGGGTCAATGAAGATGCGGAGCATGTTTTCTTTGTGTGTTCACGTTTCAACCAACAGCGCGATGAGTTAGAGAAGATTCTGAAAAAGAGAACCCAACCAGAGTCAATAGTAGAAGCAATGTTGTCGTCAGAAGCTGCCTGGAACGCCACAAGCACTTTTGCTACAAAAGTGCTTACAGAGTTGCGATCCATCGAGAGGAAAAGAGCGAAAGACAGAATCTAGAAGGAAGGAATAACATCTTAGCCACCAGAAGGAAGAGCGGCAGCTAATTCCTCCCCCCGAAATATCAGATTTCTGTAAATTTCATTTGAGAGCTTATTTATTAAGCTTTAATTTGTATACTTATTTATTTCTCTAAATTGAATAGTTTATGAATAATAGCAATTCAAAAATTTTCAAAAATTGCAAAAATTTTCACTTTTACCGTATTTCCGTGCAATTACAATTGAACGCGATATCTTATCAAAATTCTATAAATGGCATCTGAAAGCTTATTAAATAAGCTTTAATTTGTGTACCTCATTATGTCTAGGCCGAAAATTACCTACTTTCTCAGACAGATTTAATAAAATTTTACTTTTGCATTCGTTTTGACATCATTGTTGTTTAATGTAACAGAAATTTCGGCTGCCGAATGGTCTTTTGTTTTAACTGCAATAGTTTTCGAGATTTTTAAAACATAAGTTTAAAAAATATGGAAAATAGTGAAATTTTGGATTTTGCATAACTTTTAAAAAAATTTTTTTAATTTTTTTCCTTTGGCAGAACTTCGTTATAGGATAAAGGAAAACTTCTGACCAAAATTCGTCCAAATCGAAAAGGGTCAAGTCCAACTATTGGTCGATTTGACGTGGAATGACCCCATTAATATTTTCAAACTCGAGTATTCATATTTGTTAATCATATTTAAGCTCTTAGTATCAAAATCTTTACCGAAACTATTTCAATTTACTCATAACTATGTAGTCAACATTCGACCCATCGCTTTTATCTATAGTTTCATTTTCTCTCGGTCCTGCCCAACAAGGATGAAATTTTCTGGTAGTATAATGTAAGAAATAATAGAAAACTATACCTTGGATTCATAAATGATAAAAATTCAAGCTATGCCAAAAATTCAAATATCATATCTTTCGAAATGTGCACTGCGAACTACCTTTCACATAAAGTCTGTGTCAGAATATCAGAGATAAAACAAAACACAAACTTTTGTTTCGAACTTAATAAGATATAGATGACATACGAAATAAGGTATTTAGAATCAACTAGTATCGGAAAATAATCAATGTAAAATTTATTCATATTTTAGTACTAATAAATTCAATTCGAAATAACTTCCTGAAATCTTGAAAATTTTCAATTTTAATAACGAAAAGTTTAAGAGACCTGTGTCACTTCAAGTCAGAAATGCTCACAGTAAGAAAAGATGAGTTAGTGAATATAAAGAGACGAAAATAAAAAAAAAAAATTCAAAATATTATGTTTTATAGACTGAGCTCATCGAAATATTTGCACACTGGTAAAATAATTTATTAACTACAAATAAATTCATTAATTGGGAAAAAGTTTTCAATTTATTAAGCATAACTAATTTTTTTAACTTGTAATAAATATTTCATTGAAATAAAAGTACATTTATTAACAGATGATAAATATTTACTAAAAATTTAAAATTTTCGGAGCGAATGTATCTTGTTCATATCTTCTAATTTTTAACTGAAAAAGTATTAATCAGATTGAACAAAACTATATTTTTTTTTAAGAACATGTAGGACAGGTGAATATTTAAATTTTGAAAAAGATACTGGAACACTTTTTTACCAAGTAATTATTCAACATATTCAAGTAAATAAACTTTACTATAAAGAAATAACCAATGAACGTATAACCAATATAATCTTTAAGATTGATTGGACTTTTTGGTTGTTCTTTATTTTAGTTTAGGTTACTTATAAGGCAGAATTTTTAAAATGCAGCTAGTTTAAGGTAGAAAACTAACTATCAACAAAAAATTTCATCTACTACTAAATTTCATGTGGACCGCAAAACAGTGCCAAAAGTAGATTATCTAGTTTAATTTTTTAAAGAAGTGTTTAGAGTATTTACAGTCAGTCTGATAACCTCCTCCAGTGCATTTTACATGTGTTTCAAATAAAAAAACGATATATTCAATTGGCATTTGTTGTCACTGGTCCAGACTGAATTACCGACATCAGACTGACTTCATGTTCTTAAGGTCATAGGGTTACAAAAAGTGTAAAAGTAGAATTCTTACGTTGACTTTTTATTAAAGTGTCTAAACTAGTATTCATTAGTAGTTAATAAATATATATTCACAGTGAAAAAAAACTGTTTCATAAACGATCTACTAATTATTAACCCTTTAATGTTCTGGAAGCGCAATGAATCTCAGTGTGAGCTGTTAGGGGAGAGAGCCAATCATAGTCCGTTATGCGGTTGTGTGAAAGACGGTTGAGTTGTAGTAGTGTGTCCATGCGTCCCTTTCTACTAATTTTCTGGCCCCCTCTCTAGGAAAAAGACTATAGCTCTCTCACTTCAGGAGGTATGGTGAAAAGTCACTTTTCTTACAATATTCCTCAATTTTTGAATACGCGTACTTCTAAGTGTCCTCTATACGAATAAATTTTTTTTAATAGTCCTTGCGGTGTTAATTTTCGAAATATTAGCAATTAAAAATCGTACATTTAACATGTATTCCCTATCCTGACCGTAGTTAGAGCGAACATTTTATTGAATAACAACCATACTTTTCTTAAGATTTTTTTTAAAAACTGAGAATATTTCATTGAAGTTATAACAAGTATTTTTTTTTTAAAAAAACATAAACAAGCGGTATTAATTTTTTTATAAACAATGTTCAAAGTTTGTTACTTTTAATGATTTTCAAGCGTTCTCTTATAACCTAATAAGTGAGAGATAGTGACTTGGCAACGTTGCACTGCGCGGGAAGTTCAAAATAAAGTAGAAGCCCAACAGATTCAAATAACTATAAAAATTTAATGGACATAGGTTAAGCTCAAATTTACTGTATAGGAAAAATAAATATGTAAAATAATAAATAGTATAAATCAAGAATATAGCTACAATATTAATATAATAAATATTTATTTATTTAAAAGTACATTTTTCAATAAATATTTTATAAAGGCACTTATTTAAAATAAGTTATTTTTAACTTTAGAAGAACATTAATACTACTAATTATTTTATTCTTTTTTAGAAACTCTTTCTTTCTTAAAATTATTTTTTTTTGGTTTCTTAACTGAGTTTTTTGGTAATTTTTTTAAAAAGTCTAAGATGTTCTTTATAATATCTTTCTTTTTTGATATTCTTACTTTGTTATTTACTTTTTCAGTAAACAATTGCACGATAGCTTCATCACCTTGTTTAAATATTTATTTCAAAGAATCAACTGAAATATCATTCAGAGCTAATTTTTTACACATATTCAACGAAATAATATCTTTCAAATCTGTTAATACTTTTAAATTATGTTTTGTTTTATTTGCATCAGATAGTTCTTGCAAATAAACTTCACATTTTTTATAACAAGTGAATAAATTATTTTTTAAATTTAATATTTCCACTGAATTCTGTAAAGTTAGAACGTCATAAGCTGCATCATGGAATGATTGTTGTTCATCATCTGAATTTTTTAAAAAATCTTGGCTGAGACTCTAATTTAAATTTACCAGGACCTTTTCTATCACTCAAGACCGATCGAAATATTGCTAAAGTAAAATCTGCCATTCTTTAGCCGCGAAGTCATTATTTATTATTTGCAGTCTCCAACTATACGTAACCTCAAAATTATTTCAAAACATTAAATTTTTCTACAACACATGTCTCAAGGGGCAAACGATTCTAAGCGAGAATGCAACGTAGCCAAGTCAAAAAAAAGACGCAATGGGATTATTTTTCTACTTCTGCGCATGTGAGAGGAGGCGCAAAAGTGTACTGCATCTTAACTACTTCATATTGTAGTTATAATGCTTTACATTGGGGCATATGGGGGGAAATTTTTCCAAAAGTTGAGAACCGTTGTAGGGTAATACCTCCTTAAAGAAAAAGACATATGACTCGAATTAAAAGTGGGGATTCAAGGCCGAACATTAAAGGGTTAATAAAACTTGTATTCTACTAATAAATATATATTAACAGTTAGTAAAGTTTATTAAATTTTAACAAATTCTTCTATCAGTGTGAGAGATAATACTATTTTCAATTTAAAATTTGAAGTGTCAAACATGAATTACAACCGATTTTAAACTAGCTAGAGCATCGAACAGAATCTGATCGTAAATGATTAAACTTCTTTAACTAAAATTGTATTTAATCTCAATTTCCGATTTTGGAAAGTTCTCATGAATTCACGGAACTAAATCTGAATATATACGGGAGTTCTGAATAACACAAAAAGTAAAACAAATAAGGATGCTGAAGGGATGTAAGCTGCTATTGACTGCTCTTAGCGTGGGACACAAATGTTTAATAAGATGTAACAGGGAAAATCGAACTTCCCGGGGTCATTATCGACCACTTAATTAAAGCACGGTAGGTCAGGGCTTTCCCTTACCTTTCGATTTTTGACAAGTAGTTTCGACTTGTCACCGGGCGTGCTAATCGAAAGTCCCCACTACAGTCCCCGTAAAATAAAGCGGGGCATAACAATAGGAAAGTTCGAGAGCCGGAGTTGGAGGGTTATAAAAGAGCCGACAGGAGGGACATGGAGGCTTTTTCCCTTCTGGAAGCCAGTGGCCTTTTGTCCTTGTGAATCAGTGACCTTGTTGAGATCAGTTTAAGTCAATAGAGTGAAAATTTGGACGTCGAGAATAAAGAGCAACTGCAGAGGAAGTTATCAGGGCATTTTTGGAATTGGACAACCCTGCCGCACCCTGGTTCAAGACGACAAGACGCCAAGCAGCTAAGCCCGCCAAGTTGTATCGGAGTATCAGTCGTCGTTGAATAAAACAATAATTGAGTCTCCAGGTATTTTCGATTATTGTAGACCAGATTTGATTATTGATTTAATTAAGAAGCTGAAATAATTAAATTTAATTTCTCAAGCGGTCATTTTTATATTAAAGAATTCGTACTTTAGTTTTTATTGTCAAGGTCAAGTAGTTAGTTTTGTCGCTGAACTTTTATATTTAATGGATAAATTGTTAATTTATTGGTAAAGAATTTATTAGTAATTTATTATAGGCCTGTTGGCTATAATAAATTAATTTTAGTTAGGAATTTTCGAGACAGAATTTAATTAAGAAATATCGCTTAGAATTTATTTAAGGAGGATTAAGAATTAAAATCGAAGGTCGGAATTTTGTGTTAAGTAATTGTTAGGCGTAATTTTGGTAATTTTGGAAAATGCGAAGTTTTGAGATTCAGTTTTATTGGTAATTAAGATGTATGAATAAAGTAGAGAACTTTATAGAATGAAGTTAGCGTCGGTGGACGATTTTATATGGAAGTTAGGTAATTATGGTATTATATGGTATTCCGTCAGGTAGACGAGGTTGTTTATGTGAAATTAGTTCAGATAATTGAATAATTAAGAAGTTTTTATTGGGTAAAATATGTTGTTTGTTATTCCGTCAGTTGGACGAGGGTTTAAGAAATTAAGAATCTAGATGCGTAATGGTCTATGATTAAAATTAGAAATTAAGAATCTAGATGCGTAATGGTCTATGATTGAATTACGAAATTAAAGATAGATGCGTAATGGTTTATGATTGAATTAGAAATTGAAGATAGATGCGTAATGGTCTATGTTGAGTTAAGAAATTGAAGATAGATGCGTAATGGTCTATATTGAGTTAAGAAATTGAAGATAGATGCGTAATGGTCTAAAAGTGAATTAGGAAATTAAGAAGATAGATGCGTAATGGTCTATGTTGAGTTAAGAAATTAAGAAGATAGATGCGTAATGATCTATGTTTAAAAGAATTTAATGATATTTAATTGTAAGTTTTGGCAAGTGCCTGCGTAGGTGAGAGGTTCTCAAATTTAGTGATTGATAGGTTAATTTTAAGGGCAATATTTTAAGAAATTTTGTTAGAATTAAATTGTTTATATTAAATAAATAATTGAATTATTAATTGTTAATAACTGTTTCTCAGCATTACTTTTACAGCCTTTCTCAACTTCTCACGACCCGATCTTTCCTTCTCATGCTCCCTGGTTTCTGGGACACCGAGTATAAAATCCCAGTGGCGCCCTTTTCAAAGAGGAAAGGGGTGACCAATTGGACAGGGCTAACCACCCCGTTACAAAGAGTAGTATCCACTTTGTTAATTTGTGAGATTAGTAGCTGATAGATTAAGTAGATGATAGTTGATATGGGTAGACATTTCTTTGCTTGTCAGTATAAATCAATTATACTTCATAGTTTTCAGAAATAACTTGTCAGTGAACTTTTAAACATTATCATAATTTGACGATTTATAAAAAACTCCATGCAGTTTGGGACTAAATTACACGGAGAAAAAGAAATAGAAATTTTCACCATCATTGCGTAAGAAAAATACTCAACTCGGTCAACATACTACTGTTCGAAATACTATTACTTAGAAATTAAGATCTAATTAACGAATGATTATTATTTACTTTACAACCTTTTCCTCACGAAATAATTAAATGTTTTTTAATTCAATAGTAGAAGTAAAAACTTGAACCTTGATATGATTTATTTAAAATAGTGAAATTATAGTCTTAATTAATATTGTACATTTCACTACAAATAGCAGATCAAGCCATTTACGATTAAACATAATCGCTGAGAATTATAAATATTATTTACTCAACATTAAATACCAATACTAACAATATTATAGATTATAGCTGCATGATTAATTAATTCAATATGTATTATACAATGTATTAATTTATAAGCCGATGTATTAAATATTTGCGTTTCAATTACAAAAAAAAACAATAATTAATAATAATTAATAACAATAATAATAATAATTATTATTATTATTATTATTGTTATAATTTATTAATAGCTATTAGCTAATTTACATTTCAACGTTACATGTGGCATTAATAACTAATCAATTACATTTGTTACATCTTCATATTTTTTTGTTTTTAATTTCATTTCTTAAATTTCTTTTAAAATTTTTTAATTCTTTGGAATTTTTTGTTTCTTCGCCAAGTTTATTATACAATTTAAAACCATAAAATTTTATTGTTTTCTGCGCTGTTGTCGTTCTTGTCTTCTTTAGTATTAAATTATTTCTATTCCTAGTATTATAACTATGGTCATGATTATCAATATCTTTACATAAATACGGAGGACTTAAGTTATTAATCATTTTATTAATAAGTATACATGTATTATATTTTATTCTATCCCTCATTGACATAAAACCTAAGGTTCCTAGCATTTTTTCTATTTTCGTGTATTTATTGACTAATAGAATCGCCCTCATTGCTCTATTCTGATTGTGAGTCTTTTGAAGTAATTCTATACTTTTTTTATCTAAGTTAATCAATAAAGTCGAACAATAATCATAGTGAAGTGATATCATAGTCTTATATATAAATTGTAATTCTAGCAAAATAGCCAATGTCTCTTGCTACTTGCTACTACTTGCTACTACTCTTCTTAAAAATCCTATTTTTTTATTTACTTTCTGTGCTATGTAACTCGTATGTCTTTCAAATGATAAATTTTCATCTATAATTATTCCTGAATATTTTATTTTTTGAACTCTTTTTATACATTCATTTCCTATTCTAATATCACAATTTTTATCTATTTTTTTTCTCTTATCGTGTATTAACATGCATACTGTTTTTAGTGTCTTATTTAACATATCTTCTATTTTCTTAATATATTTACCTCTTATATATAAAATTTTATCGTCTGCGAAAAGCTTACAATCACAGCCATATTTTTTTGCTATATCAATTATTTCATTTATGTACAGTATAAACAATATTGGACCTAATTTTGATCCTTGAGGAACTCCATGATCAACTTTTATTTTATGTGATAGGGCTTTTTGAAACTGTACTTGTTGAGTTCTGTTATTTAGATAAGATTTGAACCACTTTAATGCATCATCTCTAATACCGTAATTTTCCAATAATTTTATCAATTTTATTCTACTTATTGTCTCGAATGCTCTTTTAAAATCAATATATACTACACCTATTATATCACCTTCATCCAACATGCACCTCCATTCACTTAATGTCTTTTGTAGCGCTGTTTCCGTTGAATGTTTTTGTCTAAATCCGGATTGTTCCTCTTGTAATATCTCATTTTCTATTATATGTTTGTCAATTTATTTTTTAATCACTTCCTCTAGTATTTTTTCTTAAGTTGTCAAAGTGTTTATGGGTCTATAATCTTCAGCTTTTTTACTCCCGATTATCTTTGGTATAGGATGTATCACATCACTTTTCCATGTATCAGGTACAATTCCTTGTCTTATACTGTTATTTTATCTAGCTCTTTTTCATCAGTGCATTCAAATTTGTTTAATAATTTTCTGCATACTTTAATTTCATGATTACTATTGTTCGCTTTATTTTCTATGTTAATATCATTAACTATCTTCTCTACACTTTCGATAAAATATCTATTGAACATTCCAGCAATTATAGTTTCATTTTCATATTTTACATTCTCAAATATTATTTCGCTTTGAACTTTGTCACTTTTTTTACTTCCGGTTATTTCCTTCATACTTTTCCACATTTTCTTGGCATCCTTTTTATTTTCATCGATACGATTCTCGAAATATTTTCTTTTTGAATTTCTGAGCTCTGTTACTACTTTGTTTCTTATTACTTTATACTTCATCCAGCTATTCTCACATTGCTTTTGTTGTGCTTCGATGAACAGTTTGTCTCTCTCTTTTACCAATTGTCGTATACTTTTGGAGAACCAGGGTTTAACTCTCCATTTTGTATTTATGTTTTGATTTACTGTTTTCACCAGTGCACATTTATTCAGGCTATCTATCATAACATTCTTTAATCGTTCTGTATAATCATTTATATCTATTGGTCCATTGTCGTTTACTTCATTACTTATATCAGTAAACTTGTCTATTAAGAGTCGAGATAATTCATTTTTATCAAGACTATTATAATCTCGTCTGGATCTTTTATATCCGTTGTCAACATTGGTTAACCTATAGTTGTTCACACGTATAGCTGTCTCAATGATAAAGTGGTCTGTTATTCTTGGTTTTTCTAAGACCTTGGTTTTTACGTGAAAATTAGTGAACACTAGATCAATTTTAGTTTTGAAATTTTTTGTCACTCGCGTGTATTCTTTAACTCTTTGTTTGAAACCTAATTTCATCATACATTTGATTAGTTTTCTTGAGTATTGTGTATCTGTGTCAACATTTATGTTAAAATCGCCCATTAGTATTACTGAACCTTTATCCATCAATGATTCTAATTCCTCAATTAATCTATCCAAAAATTCACCCTGGCTTTGATTAGGTGAGTGGTACAAACAACTAATAATGGTATTTTTCAACCTTCCTTTCAATTTTACATTACACAACCACATATTTTTTTCAGTATTTTCACTTCCCGTTTCACTGTACAGTTCTTCGAATTGAATATCATTTCTTATATATATTATTACACCTCCTGTCCTTTTGTTCGTTGTACACATTTTAACACTTCTATAATTATCAATATTAATAATAATAATAATAATAATAATTCTTCTAACCCGTTATCACCTATTTGGTCATTTTTATGCTAGTATAAATCTAATTTCAAGTGGATGGAAATTTCCATCTTCACTAACGATTTGAGACAATTCGTCTTCGGATAGTTAGGTCGATGGGTAACCATCGAACTTGAACACTAGTTAGCTGGTGAATGCTAGTATCTGTTCGACTATATGTTAAGTATTAACGATGGAAAGCTACTGAGAATAAAGGGCAACTTTTTGAAAAAAATCCATGAAAAATTAACCAAGCCAGGAATCGAACCTGGATCTCCCCGATTACATGTCAGGATGCTTTTACCAGTTAAGCTACCGGGTCATACTCCACTTACTTTCTCTCAGTATACACTTAACTCTCAGTAGTTGACAATACTATGCTACCTCCTCCCTTTAAACTCCATACTACGATATAAACTGTAGTACTTCTGTTTCCATTTTCTAGGCGCTTTTATATTTTTAAACTTTTTATTAATTTTATCAACCGTGATTTATTATAATTCTTCTAACCCGTTATCACCTATTCGGTCATTTTTATGCTAGTATAAATCTAATTTCAAGTGGATGGAAATTTCCATCTTCACTAACGATTTGAGACAATTCGTCTTCGGATAGTTAGGTCGATGGGTAACCATCGAACTTGAACACTAGTTAGCTGGTGAATGCTAGTATCTACTATTTTCTCGTATTCTATAAACTATAAATTATATTTATATTTAACCTATTTTAGGTTGCCATATCAAAGCAAATTTTAAGGGAGTTGGGAAAGAACGGATAGGGGAAAGGGGGGGACCTACTCAGTGGGAATTTTTCCGTAATTGAAAAAATAATCAGACAGCCCAGACTGGGAATCGAACCCAGATCTCTCGGTTACGCGCCAAGGGCTCTGCCAGTTAAGCTATCCGAGACAAGTACTGACTACTTTATTCAGTCACGTATATAAGACCCACCGAGCAAACAACACCACCGTCCATCTTACGGTAAAGAGCCATATCAAAGCAAATTTTAAGGGAGTTGGGAAAGAACGGATAGGGGAAAGGGGGGGACCTACTCAGTGGGAATTTTTCCGTAATTGAAAAAATAATCAGACAGCCCAGACTGGGAATCGAACCGAGATCTCTCGGTTACGCGCCAAGGGCTCTGCCAGTTAAGCTATCCGAGACAAGTACTGACTACTTTATTCAGTCACGTATATAAGACCTATTATAGTTTATATTTTTTATAAATATAAATATTAAACCTATAAACTAAAAAAAAGTACTACAGTTTATATCGTAGTATGGAGTTTAAAGGGAGGAGGTAGCATAGTATTGACAACTACTGAGAGTTAAGTGTAAACTGAGAGAAAGTAAGTGGAGAATGACCCGGTAGCTTAACTGGTAAAAGCATCTTGACATGTAATCGGGGAGATCCAGGTTCGATTCCTGGCTTGGTTAATTTTTCGTGAATTTTTTTCAAAAAGTTGCCCTTTATTCTCAGTAGCTTTCCATCGTTAATACTTAACATATAGTCGAACAGATACTAGCATTCACCAGCTAACTAGTGTTCAAGTTCGATGGTTACCCATCGACCTAACTATCCGAAGACGAATTGTCTCAAATCGTTAGTGAAGATGGAAATTTCCATCCACTTGAAATTAGATTTATACTAGCATAAAAATGACCGAATAGGTGATAACGGTTCAGAAGAATTATAATAAATCACGGTTGATAAAATTAATAAAAAGTTTAAAAATATAAAAGCGCCTAGAAAATGGAAACAGAAGTACTACAGTTTATATCGTAGTATGGAGTTTAAAGGGAGGAGGTAGCATAGTATTGACAACTACTGAGATTTAAGTGTATACTGAGAGAAAGTAAGTGGAGAATGACCCGGTAGCTTAACTGGTAAAAGCATCCTGACATGTAATCGGGGAGATCCAGGTTCGATTCCTGGCTTGGTTAATTTTTCATGGATTTTTTTCAAAAAGTTGCGCTTTATTCTCAGTAGCTTTCCATCGTTAATACTTAACATATAGTCGAACAGATCCACAGATTCGGTAGAATCTGGCGCCAAGTTCCGTTCAAATCCGTTGTAAACGGAGCGCCAGACTACCGACTGTGTTTACTGTAAGCAGAACGGTATTTTGAGGTTGCAAAATTTTATTTAATTCTACGGTACTTCTTGTTCCTAAATTTTATATTATAACTGTAATTCATGCTTTATTTTACTGATATTAATTAATTATATTCAATTATAACAATTAATCTACTTGAAATTATTAAATTTTATCAGCACAAACTATAGCAAGCTCAAAAATTTCGATCCCGACTTTTTTTCTATGTAAAAAGTGACATGCCACAGACTAAATAATTCGAGAATGCATGGTAATCTTCCAATAGATGGGAAACTACAGTTATAAAAATACATTACACAGCTTGCATCTACATCCGCCAGGGTGCGCTGGAATTGTTTTTTCATAAACTGTAGCTACAATAGGATAGTTTGCTATAAAAAATGCAGCCAACGCGAGATTTAAGTTGGTACCTATTGTAAATTTTTATTATAATTACAAAAAATACTAAAATCCGAACAAAAACAGTTTCACTGTAAAAAAATTGCGCTAAGTCCACGTTCATAAGACTATCAAGAAAAAAAAATTTCTTTTTTCTTAACAAAAAGATATAAAATAAAATTAAAAAATCCAAGTAACCGATATGATTGTATTTGATTTTCGGAAATTAAAAAAAATTTTATTGTAAATTTGAAAATTAAAAAAAAAATTTTGGAACGTACTTGGTGTGCGTCATTGTGTATTTCAATTTTTATAAAGTCCTAGTAAATAGATTTTACGAATTTCATTAAAAGTAAAATATTTTGCAACCACGCACACTAAATACGTTCCAAAATTTTTTTTTTAATTTTCAAATTTACAATAAAATTTTTTTTAATTTCCGAAAATCAAATACAATCATATCGGTTATTTGGATTTTTTAATTTTATTTTATATCTTTTTGTTAAGAAAAAAGAAATTTTTTTTTCTTGATAGTCTTATGAACGTGGACTTGGCGCAATTTTTTTACAGTGAAACTGTTTTTGTTCGGATACTAGCATTCACCAGCTAACTAGTGTTCAAGTTTGATGGTTACCCATCGACCTAACTATCCGAAGACGAATTGTCTCAAATCGTTAGTGAAGATGGAAATTTTCATCCACTTGAAATTAGATTTATACTAGCATAAAAATGACCGAATAGGTGATAACAGGTTAGAAGAATTATAATAAATCACGGTTGATAAAATTAATAAAAAGTTTAAAAATAATAATAATAATAATTACGAATATCATTTCATTTTTCTTTATACACATAGTGCATAAGTATAAGTAGTATCGAAATATATGAATATTGCAACATACATGTGTATTTAATGAATTATGTTTATTTAATATTTTTTATTTATTATTATATTGTCAATATTAATAATGGAATATACGTTTATACGTGTATATGGGGCATTTCGTACCAAATCGGCCACTTTTTTAGATCAACCTCTCCAATTTTTTTGAAAATTTTATATGTTTTCAATACCGTCAAAAAACACCTTCACGAATTTTTTCAAATTTTTTTGACCACCCATTGCTGAAATATTGATTTTTCCAAAATTCAATTTTTTTTTTTGAAACAGCTATAACTTCGTGAAAAATACAGCTATTGGGGTCCCGTTTTTTTTTCAATTTTTGTTTTTTAATATTCTTTCAAGAAAAAAATACCTCTTTGATCTTTGATTTATTCCTATTTTTAACTTCCCGCTAAGAAAATTGAAAATTTTCAAAAATCGGGAAGTTATTGGTTTAACCCCTTTTTTCGAAAATCGAGTTTTCAACGGATGTTGACGTTTTGAGGTCTTAGCCTCCCCGAATGTTTCCGCGGTGATGTCCGTATGTCTGTATGATGTGTGTGTGTGTGTGTGTGTGTGTTTGTGTGTGTGTGTGTGTTTTTTTTTTTTTTTCCCCTTAGGGGGGGGAATCCTTTTTACGGATTCTAGGCGTAGCTGTTTGGCCTGGATATGTGGCGACTCGACGCAGCGTCATACTAAAACTCGACGCTAACGCCCCTACCCACTAAACCCTAAACCCCTTTCCTCTTTCCTCTAATCCCTCATGGAAACCGCCGTTAGGCATTACTTCGTGGGGGGAGGATATAGCGACTGCTCTTCCTTCTGGTAACTAGGTATTATTTTACCTTTCTTCTAGTTGTTGTCATTTGCTCTTTTTCTTTCGATGGAACGCAAGTCTATAAGGACTTCTGTTGCAAACGTGTTTGCGGCGTTCCAGGCAGCCTCTGATGACAGCATTGCTTCTACTATTGTCTCTGTTTGGATTTTCTTCTTCAGGATCATCTCCAGCTCATCGCGCTGTAGGTAAAATCGTGGGCACTCAAAGAAAACGTGCTCCACGTCTTCATTGATTCCTGGGCAGGACGGGCACTCCGGTGAATCATCATTCTTGAAGCGGTGAAGATACGTCCGAAAATATCCATGTCCTGACAACATCTGCGTCAGATAGTAATTGACCTCGCCATGACTCCGGTTTATCCAAACGTCGATTTTCGGTATGAGACGGTATTGGACGGTGTGTCCGTCTTCCTGTTGTCGCGGCGTCCCAATGCGATTGCCATCGTGCGATGCTGTTCTGCCGTTCTTCAGCTCTGAGTTCCTCGGCACTTAGTGTGGTTGACCTCTTTCGTTGGTAAAGGTTCCGTCTTTCCTCAGCTAGAACTCTAAGCGGCAGAGTTCCGGAAATGACACACACTGCTTCCTCTGATATTGTTCGAAAGGCGCTTGCAACTCGTAGGGCACTCATACGATATATTGGTCCAGCTTTTCTCCATGAATCTTGCACCTCTAGTGCGTCAGCCCAAATTGATATTCCGTAGGTGAGCACCGATGTGACTACTGATGACAATAGTAGCCTCCTGCTCTGCTTTGGGCCTCCGACGTTCGGCATCAATCGTGCGAGACTAGCTCTCACTACTGACGCTTTCGTACAGACGTGTTCCACTTGCTGCTTGAAGTTGAGTCGGGCATCAAACATCACTCCCAGATATCGTATATGAGGTTGTGATGTGATTTCTCGGTCACCGACATTAATCTTAATTGTTTCAACTTCTTTTCGGCTGGTAATAAGCACTGCTTCGGTCTTCTGCTTGGCCAGTTGTAGGTTCACTGTATCCATCCACTGGTTGATCTTCTCAAAAGTGATGTCAAACAGATGTTGAATCTCGTCGAGGTGTTTGGCGACGATCACTGCGGCAACATCATCCGCATACGCTACCAGTTTGACACATCTTGGAAGCTTCAGTCTCAGGAGCCCGTCATACATGATATTCCACAGAAGTGGACCAAGAACAGAGCCCTGTGGCACACCACCGGTTATATCATACTCTTTTGGACCATTCTTTGTATCATATTTCAGCACTCTATCTGTAAAATAGCTAATCACTAGTCTGCGAAGATATGTTGGCACGTTCTTCTCGTCGAGAGCTTGCATGATGCAGTCCCAATTAGCGGAATTGAAAGCATTTTTGATGTCCAAGGCAGCCACCAGGCAGTACTTCTTCGTTCCACCCTTCCATCCAGTTCCTGCGACTGCCTCTTTGGCCGTATTAACAACCAGGTTGATCGCGTCCAGGGTTGATCGTCCTTTCCGGAATCCATACTGGTTGTCTGCCAAGAGTGGGTCGACTACTGCATCTATTCGCTGATGGATGATACGCTCAAATATCTTACCCGCCGTATCTAGCATGCAGAGTGGTCGGTAAGATGACGGTTCTTCTGGCGGTTTCTTTCCTTTAGGTAAAAGTACTAACCGTTGCTGTTTCCACTTACGAGGAAAAGTCCCCTCCTTGAGGCATGCGTTGTAAGCGTCTAGAAATAATGTTGGTGCTGCCTTTATGATGGTTTTCAAGGCTATATTAGGGATTCCGTCCAATCCCGGCGCTTTATTATTTCCTACCCGATTACAGGCCTCCAACAATTCTTCTTCAGTGACAGGTGGAGTGTCGTCCAGTTCATCTTGCGTTGACTGATAATTGAGACTGTGTTGCTGTGGAAACAACGCAGTGACGATTTTCTGAAGGAGTTGGGGACACGTAGGTGACGGCATTTGTTGTTTCTTCAGGTGCGTCATGACCACCTTATACGGCCGACCCCACACGTCTTTGTCGACCTCGTATATGAGCTCTTTCCAGCATCTTCCTTTGCTCTCTTTTATGGCCTTATTAAGTTCACGACGAGCTTTTTTGTACTCTGCGATCAGCACTGCAGAGTAAGGTCGTTGATAGCCACGCTGTGATATTCTTCTCTTTCGATGACACTCTTTACGGAGGTTGCTGATATGATCATTCCACCAGTGTACCGCAGGTCTTGAATTCATAACACGTTTGCGACGCATACTGGCATCACAAGCTTGTGTTACTCGCATCATCAGAGCCTTAGTATGTTCTTCTGCACATCCAGTCTCTATCGGATCACTATCGAGGGCTGTTAGCAATACTTCTGGGTCAAGAGATTTCACCTTCCAACCGACGGTGTTAAATTGCTTGATAGGCCCCCGGAGGTTTTGGTCGTTTGACGTTTCCCAGAGTATCGCATGATGGTCACTGGCAGTGTAGATGTCCAGTACCTTCCAGTTAGTGTTACCTTTACCAAGGCTGGTACTGACAAAAGTGACGTCTACAATTGAGCTTGCGTTACCTTTGGTGTAGGTCGGCGTGTCACCACTGTTGAGCAAGACTACATCTAGTGTAGAAAAAGCTTCTAGCAGCTCTCTTCCTCGTGCATTAGTCTGCTTACTGCCCCAGTCCACTGCCCAGGCGTTAAAGTCCCCGGCTATCGCCACTGGATGATGTTGCTTCGCGTCCTCGGTCAGTCGATCCAAGAAGTCAGTAAACTCAGCAATTGAGAGGCTAGGTGGTGCGTAGCAGCTGTAAAAACGGATGCCATCTACTGATGCTGCTACAAAGCCAGCGCTGCCATTGGTAGCTACACTTTGGAAAGGGAGCTTACCACAAGCCCAGATCACAGCTTTCGTGGTGATATCCGTCTCCCAAGGTTGTCCAGCTAAATGTTTATATGGCTCCGATAAAAGCACAACGTCGAGCTTTAATTCCCGTACTGTCTGCATAAGCAGGTCATGCGCAGCTTCGCAGTGATTGATGTTAAGCTGCAGTATCCTCATGTTCGTTTATTTGTCAGCTTCTGGAGTGCTTCTTGGAAGACTGGACATCGGCCAGAACCAGACCGGTGAGCAGTGTCCTGAGAGCCAGGTTTTTCCGCACATAACGCACATTTCACTTTATTTTGGCATTGAGCAGCTTGATGACCTGTTTGCCCACATTTGATGCAAAGCCCAGATCGGTCGACTTCGCTTTTACATTGGGCAGTAGTGTGCCCAAAGTGCCAGCACTTATAGCATCGTAGTGGTGTCTTAATTGCTCTGACACGGCAATTTACCCAGCCAATCCTTATTTTGCCTGTCTTTCCAAGTATCTTCTGCACTATTGCTGCTGGCAATCGTACCGAAGCAGTTTGAGTACCTCTGTAGGCCGGACGAATTTTAATGACATCTTCAGGTATTTCGTAGTCATTTCCAGCTGCCTCTTGTAAGGCCTTCCGGACATCGTCTTTAGTTGTTTCGTCGTCAATGTCCCGGATTTCAAGCTGTTCCTCTGGGCCTTTACAGATGACTTGCGCTTCTTCTTTAAGGATGCTCTTGATGGTCTTCAGCAAAGCTTGTCCTTTGTCTGCGGTCTTTCTGGAAAGCGTAATGAGCATATTCCCCATCATTCGTCTTTTGAACCTTGTCAACGACGTCACGGGTCTGATCTGGTGGGACATCTTTTTAATCCGACGCAGTATCTCGGCATATTTTGCCTTCTCAACGGGTCGAATAATTAAGGCATCTGGTTTGGTGAATTTTCGCGGTTTTTCCCGCTTAGGCTCCGGCCGAGATTTGTTCACCGGTTGTTTTGGTAACCGCTCTCTCGCTGGCTCCTTCTTCTCCTTCTTGGATTGGACCTTTTGCCATTCAGTCACCTCTTTTTTTCCGGCGTTCTGCACTGCCGTGTTTTTCGGAGGGCTTGGTTTCAGGTCCTTTTTCTTCACAACTTGGCAGATCGTTGGGTCGGGAGAATATCGATCTTTTCTCTTAGTTGACTTGCTGCTAGTTCTGATTCTGTCTTCCGCGACTGATTCACCGTCACCTTCGGCTCCAGTGTCCATTGCTTCTTCATTCACGATAGTTGCTTGAATGCTTCTCTCCGGTGTAGTGCGAGAAGTGCGTCGTACTGTTAAACACCATTCTTCATCAAGTTTCTTGAATCTCTGGAGGGCATTGGCTACGCTGGTCGTCTTGGTCTTAATCTCCTTGTGGATATTGACCTTAGATTGGATGAAGTCATTTAGCTCACTGGTCAGCTTTTCAAGGCGTTCAAACGCTTGCGACCGCTTCATTTCAGCGCTTGCTTCAATCGCTGCTTGTTGGGCATGAGGCCCGTTTTCACTATTGTTGTTTTCCTGAATTTTACTCATACTTTTAAATTCACCAGCGCATCGTACGGAGTGGAGCGGGTTGTCATAACTAGGAACGGGTGTACCCTCGGAGATAGTACTCCTACCCCAGTTCCCTGAGGCCTAGCCGACACTTAGCCAGCCCCGGAATACACGGACGGACTAGACTCGCTCGGAGCGGTGAAGATTCCGATCTCTAACACTCACTGCGTACTTCCTGATCAAGGCCCGAAGTGGCTGGCTCCTGATCCACTGCTGCAACTTACACCTCGGCAGAGCAAGCTCACATCAGCCGTGGCCTGCATCGTCGGAAACTACGACACGAGGTTCCGGTCACTCCCAGTGGGTCACAGCAGGGAACGATCGTCTTGTTAGGTCAGTTAGTGCGACCAACCCATTAAAGGGGAGTTTTGTCCACGGGAGCGTATTTTGTTTGGTTATTTTGCTTGGCTCCTACCCGCTGTACCTCATCAACTAAGAGATTAAGTGTCATCCAAGGACAGCGAGCGTTCTCCCATCCGCTCGGGGAGACGCGCCCGGTAGCAGTATCTCTTCTGGCCCGAGTGTGTGTGTGTGTGTGTGTGTGTGTGTGTGTGTGTGTGTGTGTGTGTGTGTGTGTGTGTGTGTGTATAAACGTAAACCTCTCATTACGTTTAAACGGCTCGACAAGAGCGGCTACAGCAGGCCAAAGTCATTTCCCTAAGTAGACGGAGGAAACCTAATATTACAGCCTTCTGCATCCTGACAGCCAAGAACTCAGATTTTGACGTGCAAGCTGGAACTTTGGCAAGTGAGGATACAAAAGACTGTTTCATCTCTCCGAGGACGCCAACAATCAGGACGACGAGCTTGACACGGTAACCTGGGTAAAGTTTGCCAATTTCAAACAGGAGATCCTGATATATCTGTCTTTTGTGCTCTTTTTTGGCTGAGATGTTGTATTCAGCCGGGGCCGAGAACTCAATGACATAAATGTCACGAGTGGCCTTGTCGAAGAGCACAATATCAGGTTTGTTGTGATCGATCCGCCGGGTTGTTGCAAATGGCATGTTCCAGTAAATTTTGCAACTGTCATTCTCAACAACCTGGGGAATATCTCCTGGTAGATAAGGCAGCACTGGTGTCATATCAATACCGTAGTAATGACGAAGATAGTAGTACAGTACTCTCAGGGCAGCGTTGTGACGCTGGATATATGCACCTCTCGCCAGCACAGGACATGCCGACAAAAGGTGCATGAGCGTCTCCGGATGTAGTTTACACGCCCTGCAGGTCGTGTCCGGGAGCTGCACCTGGAGCACCTTGCTACGGTACTCTAGAGTGTTAATGACACCATCTCGGCAAGCAAATATGAACCCTTCAGTCTCGGACATCAGGCCAGCTGACTTTAAGAAGGAAAACGTCAGCTGAGTGGACAAGCCATGATCACGCACGTGTTTGAAGAACACGCTGTGCATAGACTTGTCCATCAGTTTGCCTAGGAGTAGTTTTTCCTCGGCGTTCCTGATGGCGCTCTTGAATTCCTCCTTTCGGAGTTCCATAAGAGCGTTTATTTCTCCAAGACCAAGGGTTCTTGCCGCATATATTGCTGCCTTATATAAGAACGACCCCTTATGCGCATTCTCATGTTTATGAACAATTTGCATAAGAAAGTCATCCTCATCTGCAGTGAAATTGACAACTTCGTGTGTTAAACCCAGGACTAAACGATCGTGAAGCCGCTCCAAGCTCTGCAAACCTCTCCCTCCGATCGACCGGGAGAGGTATAATCTGGCGACTGATGAATTGGGGTGCATGCTCCGGTTCATGTTGATAGTCTTACGGGTTCTGATGTCGAGATCTCGCAGATCCTTTCGGGCCCATTTTAAGACACCGAAAGAGTATAGTAAGACTGGGACAGCGAGCGTGTTAGTAGCGGAGACTTTATTTTTGCCGGAAAGTTCGGAGGACCAAATTTTCCGGAGTCTCCTAACATACTCGCTACGGAAAGTTGCTTGGACTTCGGAGACCGCATGCATGCGGTGCTCTTCCATTCCTAGATATCTATATAACTCTCCGGCGTCTAATTGTCTTAAAACGCTCCCATCTACCAACTCGACATCATCACCCGTAACAGAGCACTTACCCCTCGCCAGATGTACGACCGCACACTTGTCCAACCCAAAAGACATTCCGGCATCCCGAGTGTACTCTGCTACGATGTTAAGGGCCGCCTGTAGATGATCTTCATCAGCACTATACAGCTTCAGGTCATCCATATAAAGCAGATGGGTAATCGAGTATTTTCGATCACCCGGAGGCCCCACAGAGTACCCACGAGTTTTACGGAGAGCAACAGATATAGGCAGCAGTGAGATGCAAAACAGCAGAGGGCTCAAGGAATCACCTTGGAAGACCCCTCGTTTGTACTCTACAACTCCGGTTATGTGCAATGCGTTTCCACTTCCAATGTGAAAACGCGTTCGCCAGAGCTGCATTGTACGCCGAATGCATTCCACTATTTCAGGATTGACCCCCAGGCATTTGAGGAGATATAAAATCAACTCATGAGAAGTTGAGTCAAATGCCTTGCGATAGTCGATCCAGGCCATTGACAGGTTGCGTTGATAGTAGATCGCATCTTGTGTGACACATCGATCAACTATCAAGTTCTCTTTGCAACCTGACAGGCCTCTTTTGCTGCCACGCTGTTCATATATCTGTTGCCATACAGGTTCTATCTCCTGCAAAATACGGTTGTTTAAAATTTTTGTAAAAATTTTATAAACCGCATTCAAGCACACTTGTCCAACCCAAATATGTTCTCGGATCAATCTGCTTGGCGGCAAAACTCTGGTCACCGTCACTCGTGCTCTGGGTATTTTCTCAAGCCTGTAACCGCAAATCAGCATTAGAAATTATTACAATTTAGAATTAATTTACGCAAGCTGGCAGGCGGCCTAGCAAGCAATAAATTAATTAAGTTTTTATCGCTTCGTTCCACTTAAAGGTGAGCGAAATAAAATAATTACCTGTGCTCTGTGTTCTTACTAAAATTTGCGATGCGTCCAGTGAGACTGTTCGGTCACAATGAATCTTCGTGGTCTTGTCGTTGTAGTTCTTTATTCACTCTGCTTTCCCCACTCTCTCTCTCTCTCGGCGCCGGCGCTTCCCCCTCGGGGACTTACTTATTACTTATAGCTAGAGGCGCGAGTACTTCGGAGCAGAGCGCCCTGTGATCCGTCGATAAACTAACTGGCGCAGGCCAGGAACCACACATGGGTAATACAGGGACTGTAACACTCCGTTACAATCAGGAAGTATGCAGTGAGGGTTAGAGATCGGAATCTTCACCGCCCCGAGCGAGTCTAGTCCGTCCGTGTATTCCGGGACTGGCTAAGTGTCGGCTAGGCCTCAGGGAACGGATAGGAGTACTATCTCCGAGGGTACACCCGTTCCTAGTTATGACAATCCGTTCCACTCCGTACGATGCGCTGGTAAATCAAAAAGTATGAGTAATTTACAGGAAACAAACAAGAGTGGAAACAGGCTTCATGCCCAACAAGCAGCGATTGAAGCAAGCGCTGAAATGAAGAAAATGCAAGCGCTGGAGCGCCTTGAAAAGCTGACCATTGAGCTGCAAGAGTTTGTCCAAACTACGGTCAATATCCACAAGGAGATAAAGACCAAGACAACCGGTGTAGTCAATGCTCTTGGAAGATTCAAGAAACTGGACGAGAAATGGCAGTCATCACGACGACGCATTCAAACTGAAGTTGAGACGGAAGAAGCAATGGACACTGGAGCCGACAGTGACGACGAATCTGCTGCTGAGGACAAGGGTGAAACTGACACAAGGCCTGGAAAGAGAAAGGACCGAAATTCGCCAGAACCATCCAACAAAGTCACAAAGAAGAAGGACTTGAAAAAAAGCCCTCCCCAACGACTGGCAGGGCAGGACGACGAACCTAAGAAGGCGACTAATTGGGAAAAAGTACAGTCTAAAAAGGAAAAAAGGAAGCTAGCTAGAGAGCAACTCTCAAAGCAGCCACCGAAGGAGCCCAGGCCAGAGCCTAAGCGGAAAAAACCACGCAAATGGATCAGACCCGACGCACTGATCATCCGCCCGGCCGAGAAAACAAAGTATGTCGAGATTCTGCGTCGCATAAAGCAGGACGTCCCAGATGAGCAGGTTCGTTCAACGGTAGATAAGATCAACAAGACCAGAAGTGGCGACTTGTTGATTACGATTTCGAGGAAGAGCACTGACAAAGGCCAAGCCCTCCAAAAGACGATCGCAGGACATCCTTACGGAGGAGGCCAAAGTGATCTGCAAAGGTCCACAGGAGACCATCGAGATCCGAGATATCGATGACGACACGACGAAAGAGCATATTCAGACCGCTCTAAAGAGGGAAGCTGGAGAAAGTTGTGAAATCCCACTAGAGGGAATCAAAATCCGTAAAGCCTTTAGGGGTACGCAGACAGCCACAGTGTCACTACCAGAAGCTGCAGCACAAAAGTTACTGGAGGGAAACTGCAAAATAAGGATCGGCTGGGTCAATTGTCGAATGAGAGCAACGAAGAGACCCATAAAATGCTTCAAATGCTGGCACTTTGGGCACTTCGGATCTCAGTGCAAAAGCGAAGTCGACCGGTTTAAGCACTGCATAAGGTGCGGAAAAGAAGGACACAAAATTGCTGATTGTAAAAATCCAGCTAAATGTGCACTGTGCGTTGAACAGCATGGCGTAGAAAAGGCGGCTCACCATGTAGGCACGAACAGATGCCCCGTCTTCCAAGAAGCGCTCCAGAAGATAACGAAGCCAAGAACATGAACATATTGCAGCTCAACTTCAATCATTGTGAGGCTGCGCATGACCTGCTCATGCAAACTATGCGCGAATTAGAGGCAGACGTAACACTTATAAGTGAGCTTTATAGAAGATACCTGAGTAACCAACCCTGGGAATCCGACAGCACTAACAAAGCCGTCATCTGGTCCTGCGGTAAATGTCCTTTTCAGAGAACAGTCAACAATAAAGAAGCCGGCTTCGTAGCAGCATGGGTAGATGGCCTCCACTTTTACAGTTCCTATGCACCACCTAGTCTCTCTAATGAACAGTTTGAAGACTTCCTTGATCGGCTAACTGAGGATGTGAGAAAACACTTTCCCGTGGCAATAGCTGGTGACTTCAATTCCTGGGGCAGCAATTTCACTAATACACGTGGAAAAGCACTTCTCGAGGCAATGGCCACACTGGACGTGATCCTTCTTAACACCGGTCACACGACAAAGTATACTAAGGGAGAGGCAAACTCAATTGTCGACCTTACATTTGTCAGTAGTTGCTTAGCTCTAAGAGGTTTTTCTTGGAAAGTATTGAATATCTACACAACCAGTGACCATAGTACGATACTATGGGAAATATCAACAGGCCAGAATCTAACAAAAGTCAAGAGGAACGCCAGCGCGGTTGGGTGGAAAGTTAAATCTCTCGACCTCACTGCTTTAGTAGTAGCCCTAGAGTGCGATCCGATCATCGTAGAAACTGCTGAAGAGAAGACCAAGGACCTAATGAGAAGAGTCACCCAGACTTGCGACGCCAGTATGTCTCGGAAACGTGGCATGAATTCAAGACCTTCGGTGCACTGGTGGAACGATTACATTAGCATTCTACGTTCAGAGTGTCTTAAAAAAAGAAGTAAGTCTCAGCGTGGCTACAGACGACCTAACTCCGCAGAGCTGTTGACAGAGAGTAAAAAGGCCCGTCAAGAACTAAACAGAGCCATTAAAGAAAAAGACGCTGCTGGAAGGAACTGGTCGCAGAAGTAGAGAAAGATCCATGGAACAAACCGTATAAGGTGGTTAAGACCCACCTGAAATGCCAGCCAATGCCATCACGTACGTATCCACAGCTCCTAGAGAAGACTGTTACTGCGCTGTTTCCTCAACAGCCGATACTCACCTACAAGTTGGAGCAGCTCAACCCTGAAGACATCCCAACTATCACGTTGGACGAGTTGATAGAGGCAGGCAATCGAGTAGGGAATAATAAGGCGCCGGGATTGGACGGAATCTCTAATATTGCCCTGAAATTAATCCTTAGGGCAGCACCGGCATTATTTCTGGACGTTTACGATACATGCCTGAAGGAAGGGATTTTTCCCCAGAAGTGGAAACAGCAACGGCTAGTGCTACTTCCGAAGGGGAAAAAGCCGCCGAAAGAACCGTCATCCTACCGACCACTCTGCATGTTAAACACGGCCGGCAAGATATTCGAGCGCATAATTCATCAGAGAATAGAGGCTGTAGTCGATCCACTCCTGGCAGAGAACCAGTTTGGTTTCCGAAAAGGACGGTCAACTCTGGATGCGATCAAATTGGTTGTTGATACAGCTAAGGATGCAATCGCCGGAACGAGATGGAAGGGTGGAAAGAAGAAATACTGCTTGGTGGCTGCTTTGGACATCAAGAATGCCTTCAACTCCGCTAACTGGGACTGCGTTATGCGGGCTCTAGAAGAAAAAAACGTACCAGTATACCTTCGCAAAATAGTAGCGAGCTACTTCACGAATAGGGTTCTGAAATATGACACGAAGAACGGTACGGAAGAGTACGAAATCACCGGAGGAGTGCCACAGGGATCAGTTTTAGGTCCTCTGCTATGGAACATCATGTATGATGGCCTCCTGAGAATAGCATTGCCTACGGGAGTCAAACTTGTAGCATATGCGGATGACGTAGCTGTCGTCATCGTCGCAAAGCACATCGAAGAGATAGAAATGGCATTTGATATTACATTCAGACGAGTCAATTTGTGGATGGACATGGTGAACTTGCAACTAGCCAAGCATAAAACCAAGGCAGTGCTCATCACCAGTAGAAAAACGGTAGAAACTATCAAGTTGAGAGTCGGAGAACAAGAAATCACATCACAACCATTTATCCGTTATCTGGAAGTGATACTGGATGCCCGACTCAACTTCAAGCAGCAGGTGGAACACGTCAGTGCCAAAGCGTCAGTAGTGAGGGCTAGTCTCGCACGGCTGATGCCTAACATCGGAGGCCCAATGCAGAGCAGGAGGCTACTATTGTCATCAGTAGTCACATCAGTGCTTACTGACGGAATATCCATTTGGGCTGATTCACTGGAAACCCAAGAATCATGGAGAAAAGCTGGACCAGTATATCGACTGAATGCCCTACGAGTAGCTAGTGCCTTCCGCACTATATCGGAAGAAGCAGTGTGCGTCATTGCCGGAACCCTACCTCTTAGAGTTCTAGCAGAGAAAATACGAGCCCTTTACCAACGAAAAAGGTCAACTGCACTGAGCCCTGAAGAACTTAGAATTGAAGAACGGCAGAACAGCATAGGCCGATGGCAGCTATAATAGGATGCTGCATAGAAGAGTAGGTGGACGCACCGCCTCATACCTCGAATCGACATTTGGCTTAACCGGAATCACGGCAAGGCCAATCACTATCTTACGCAGATGTTGTCGGGACACGGGTGTTTTCGAGAGTATCTACACCGCTTTAAGCATGATGACTCTTCAGAGTGCCCGTCCTGCCCAAGAGTTGCTGAAGATGCGGAGCACGTCTTCTTTGTATGTCCTCGTTTCGATCCATAGCGTGAAGAGTTGGAGAGGATCCTGGAACCAGATTCACTAGTGGAAGCAATGTTGTCATCAGAAGCTGCCTGGAACGCTACCAGCATGTTTGCAACAGAAGTCCTCAAAGACTTGCGTTCCACCGAAAGAAGAAGAGCAAATATCAGAAGATAGAACGAAGGTAGTTAACACCTTAGCCACCAGAAGGAAGAGCAGTAGCTAGTTCCTCCCCTCACGAAGTAATGCCTGACGGCGGTTCCCATGAGGGATTAGAGGAAAGAAAGAAAGGGGTTTAGGGTTTAGTGAGTAGGGGCGTTAGCGTCGAGTTTTAGTATGACGCTGCGTCGAGTCTTCACATATCCAAGCGAAACAGCTATGCCTGGAATCCGCAAAAAGGATTCCTCCCTCTGAAAAAAAAAAAAAAACACACACACACATACACACACACACAAAACCGATTTTGACCGAGCTGGCGGCGATCGACGTGGTTTTTTGATGTTAAAAGCTGATTAGTTTTTGACATCGATCGGTACAGCCGTTTAAAATTTATTGAAAAACAACCACATTTCAAAAAATTTTTTTTTGTAGTTTTTTTTCAGATTTCTCAAAATCTACCGGTTCGAATCGGTCCAGAGTATATTCAAAATCTAAGTTTAGCCAAGCCCTTTCAAATGGCACCAACCGCGAAGAAATCGGTCAAGCCGTTTAAAAGTTATAAGAGGGTCACATACATACATACACACACACATACACACATTCACATACACACGTACACACACACACACGCACACACACACACACACACACACACACACACACACACACACACACACACACACACACACACACACACAGACATACGGACATCATCGCGGAAACATTCGGGGAAGCTTCCTAGAACCTCAAAACGTCGAGATGATGAGAACTCGATTTTCGAAAAACGGGGTAAAACCAATAACCCCTATTTTTAAAAATTTGCAATTTTCTTAGCAGGAAGTTAAAAATTAGGAAAACGGTTGACCCTAAAGGCCATCCCTACAACATCCCGCTCATTTCATACTTAAGCGCACAAAACTGCATTTATTACGTTTTTGAGCTCAAAAATATAATTTTCGTATTATTTTGAGCTCTCGGAGCTCAAAAATCTGCTAGAAGTTGAATAAAACACTATTTTTCGAATTTTTACACCACAATTACTTTTGAATGAATAAACCGATTTTTACGTGGTTAGTTGCATTCAACGCAGTTTTTGAAACCTCATAAAGAACTTTTAAGTTTAAATTGATCGAACAAGGAATTTCAAAGTAATTCCCAAAAAACGATTTTTTTTATTTTTTTCGTTAACGATAACTCACAAACGAAATAACCGATTTCGACCGGGCTGGCGGCAATCGACGTGTTTTTTTTTATATTAAGAGCTGATTAGTTGTTGGAATCGATCGGTTAAACCATTTGGAAGTTATTCCAAAATAACCACATTTAAAAAAATTTTTTTTTTCTAGTTTTCTTGGGATTTCTCAAAATCTATCGGTCTGAATCGTTCCAAAGTATATTCAAAATCTAAGTTCAGTCAAGCCCTCTCGAATGGGGCCAACCGCGATGAAATCGGTCAAGCCGTTCAAAAGTTATGAGAGGTTTACATACGGCCGTACACACAAACACACACACACACACACACACACACACACACACACACACACACACACACACACACACACACACACACACAGACACACACTAATCAGCTCTAATCAACTTTCTGCCGCATCTTTATGCCGCAAAGAGTATGTGTGTGCGTGTGTGTGTGTGTAACCTTCTCATAACTTGAATGGGTTGACCAACTTGATCACGGTTAATGTTCGACCGATTCGAAAATTTTTAAGCGTTTTAAACTTAAAAAAAGTGAAAAGTTCTGGGGAGAACCTACGGTGTCAACCACTTTTCAGATTTTATATAATTGTTGAAAGTAGCAACAACTATTAAAGGAGGATACTAAAAAGTCACATTTCAAAACCTCGGAAACTTTCAGTATTCTGACCTGTCAGCGATTATTGTTAGTTTTAACTGAGTACTCCTCATGACGATCGGTCCTACTTTTGTATTTTTTCCATATTATCAACGCTTACTCCTCCACTTTTTTAAGTGTATTCGTTTTATGTACTTTTTAGTAGTTTATCAGAAATTAATATGGATCATGCCATTTCAAATTAACTGATAATTGGAATCGATCCTATTCAATTTGAATTAATTTTGGTCATCAGTTTTTATTTATCATAAAACGAACCTATGCGAAAGAAGAAAAACTTTCAAGTTTATTATTCAAATACCTCAAAAACAATCATTTAGAGAGTTAATTCATTTCGAAAAAGATACTTGAAACTATAGACAAAAAGTTTGGAAAAACCAAATGTGCACGCCTTATAACGCTCATTCATTTTTTAAGAAAAAAATAAGTTGTGTAATTGATTAAAAAAAATTAGGAAAACGGTTGACCCTGCAGGCCATCCCTGGAACTTCCCGCTATGCATTAATAGAAGAATTTATTTTTATTTAATAAAATTTAGTAATAGTTACTAAATGTTTTAGTAACAAGCCTGGCTGTGTAAGTGAATAAATTCTTTGTGAATAGAGATGTAACTGAGTTAAAAATTCTGTGAATAGACTTGAAAATGAATACAATTGAAACTGAGCAAAGTTATAATTGACTACTGTTGAATTTGAGTAAGGTTGTAACTGATTAAAGTTCTACCTGAAGGCAAATGATATTGAATAAAGTTGAATCAGAGTAAAGATTTAAATAAATAAAGTTGTGACTGAATGAAGATGATTTTGAATAAAAATGTAATTGAGTGCAGATGTCGTTGATGGCTGTGAGTAGAGATTTTATGAGTAGACCTGTAACACAGCCACAAGCCTTTCATTACCAAATATTTAGAAATAGTTACAAAACAAGTAAAATTTACTCAAATTAAGAAAAATTCCGTAGATAAAGAATTGTTTTACTTAAGTTGAGACGATTAAGCTATTCAAAATGATTTTCTTGGTTCAAGAATCTTTCTCTTGAATCAAGTTAATTGTTTTTTTTGCGTATAATTGTAATTTTGAGCAATAAAACATTTCATCTACGACATAAAATGTGAAAACCATTAATTAATTTTAATCAAATTTTTATTATTTAGTATATATCATTTTAAAGTCAGTCTTAATGCAAATTATGTTACGTTATTTGTTCCTTCTTTAATTAATTTCCTGTTTTTGATACCACTTATCGTAATCCTAACATGATAAAAGTTTGTAGTGTCAAATTTAATTAACGTTGTCTGAATTTTTTGAAATTTTTTTTCAACATATAGTTCTTTTATTTAACTTTAAGTATACACATTAATATAACTGTAATATATATGAAATTTCGAACTTAACTTTTGAAAAAGTTTTTTTCTTCCAGCAGGTCTACATTTGATGATATTAAAATAAAAATGCGGACCAAAATTAATTCAAATCGAAAGGGGTTGATTCCAACTGTAGCTTGATTTGATATGAAATAATCTAGATAATAAAGCTCAATAAAAATTCAAACTTGTTTAAGAGCGTAAAATTAAATTGAAAAAATGTCCTTGAAGAGAAAATGACGTATTAACGAAATTTTCGTTATCACATTATCAGATATTCGTTATTTCGTTATCAGTAGTAATTTTTTATTGGCGGCATTGCCTTTATTGAGAATACACCTCTTTGGTTTGCGTGTCAAACGTGAATGATCTGAGAACACAGTGTAATAGCTTCAAAAGCATTCCGGTGAATCCTTAATCACCCTTCCGAAGTCATTAGATCTTGCATGGAGTGACCAAGTGTTGAATTGAGATTGTGGTCAAAGCAATTATACGAATTTAATTCACTTTAGATTTTCTTAAATTTAAACTCAAACAATCCAGTAGTACTCATTAAATTTGAAATAATGACTATAACTTTATATATTTTTATATTATGTTATGAGTTATAACCGCATACATACATCAGGTTTACATAAGAAAAACTGAATGAGATGAGTAAATAAAGTTTCAAAAGTAAAAGAAAAAATATGAGACAGTAAATATAAGTTCTTTAAAGTTAAAACATCTATACAAAAGTCGTAAGCATCTGTCGCAAGTTGGATCTTATTGAAGTCTCATCTTACTGCAAATGCAGCTGTTCTTGGCATCACCACTTGCATCATATGTTACCTGATCTACAGGAATATGGGTTCAAGGAATAAAAATTCATGCCATGAAATCCGACACAAGACGTCTCTGAAGCCGTTTGTAAGATTTGTTTCTATAGTCCGTGAAACTGAGCTTACAGTGGCTTTTTTTTTCTTTTATTTTTTTTTCGTGTCATTTCGAGAAATCCACCAATGTTAAAGCATTTTCTTCAATTGTCCCAATTTCTAGCTCTACTTCTTCAGCCTCATCTTGAGCTTTTCTTTTGTTTTTTAACTTCCCACTAAGAAAAATTGAAAATTTTTAAAAAGTTGAGAAGTTATTGATTTTACCCCGTTTTGCGAAAATCGAGTTTTCATCAGATCTCGACGTTTTGAGTTTCTAGAAATCTTAACTGAATATTTTTACGATGGTGTCCATGCGGCTGTGTGTGTGTGTGTGTGTGTGTGTGTGTGTGTATGTGTGTGTGTGTGTGTGTAAACCTTTCATAACTTTTAAACGGCTCATCCAATTCGATCGAAATGAGCGGCGTTCCAAAGAGTTCCATTGCCATTAAACTTCTTGAAATTTAAACCAATTCGAATCGCTAGATCATGAGAATTCGGAGAAACAAAATTTTCGAAAAATCATTTTCTTGGAATAACTTCCAAATAGCTTTAACGATCAATCCCAAATCAGCTAATAAGCAATCACTAACCAGCTCTTAACCTTGTAAAACCACATCAATAACCACCAAACTGGTCAAAATCGGTTGATTCGTTCGTGAGTTATCAAAAACGAAAAATGAAAAATTGGAAAAACGGTCAACCCTAAAGGCCCTCTTGCAACTTCCCGCTAATTCCATACTTAAGCGCTCAAAATTGCACTTATTACGTTTTTGAGCTCTTTGAGCACATGAATATAATTTTCGTGTCATTTTGACCTCTCCCAGCTCAAAAGTCTGATAGAAGTTTAATAAAACACTATTTTTAAACTTTCAAACCGCAATAACTTTTGAATGAATGAACCGATTTTCATGCGGTTCGCGGCATTCGACGCATTTTTTTAAGCCTCATAACAAATATTTAAGTTTAAATTGATTGAACGAGGAATTTTGAAGTAATTCGGAAAGAATACTTTTTTCGGTTTTCTTTCGACAACGATAACTTACGAACAAATCAACCAATTTCAACCAGGCTGGCAGTGATCGACGTAGTTTTTTTATGTTAAGAGCTGATCAGTTTTTGGAATCGATCGGTAAAGCTGTTTCAAAGTTATTCCAAAAAAACTACATTTAAAAAAAAATTTTTTTGTAGTTTTTTCGAGATTTCTCAAAATCTACCGGTTCGAATCGGTCCAAATTGTAATCAAAATTTGTATGGTCAAGCCCTTTCGAATGGCACCAACCGCGATGAAATCGGTCAAGCCGTTCAAAAGTTATACGAGGGTCACATACGTACATACAATCGCATGCATTAATTCGGGTAGGTTTCTATGATTACAGTTTTTTTGCCACTTCTAAATTTGGCCGTTTCTAAATTCTAAACTTTGAAATCTGTAAATTTAGCGAAACGTAAAAAACAATATCACTAAAATGAGAAAAATAAAAATAATTTCAAAGATAATTTATGCATATAATAAAATTTGACAAAAGAAAAAACGTCCATGTAAAAAAAATAAAATTCCTAAATATAGCTGTTGTGAAATCAGCGAGTTAAAACTTGGAATTATTAAAATAGCGCTAGCTTTAAAATAGCCGAATTAAAAAAAAAGAGTTATTAAAATTCTTTCAAATTAAAATGTAAACAGTTGAAAAAAAGAAATATTTAAAAAAATGAAATTAAAACATTGGAAAATAATAAATTTAGCCGATTGAAAACCTCACTACGTAAATTTAGCCGATTATAAACTTGGAAATTAATAAAATTAGCCGATTCTAAACTTGGAAATTAATAAAATTAGCTGATTCTAAACTTAGAAATTAATAAAATTAGCCGTTTGTAAACCTCAGGATTCTAAAAACTAGCCGTTTCTAAACCTTGCGGTCATAAAAATTATATCATTTATAAACCTCATAATTTATTAAACAATCCTATTATTATTATTTTTTTTTTTTTTATTATTATTATTATGTTATTAAATGCTCAGGGGGGTTGTCCCCGGAGTCCGATTCTCCGAGGGCCCAGCCTGAGCTCCATCCATTACTGCTGGACCACTCCGCACAACAAGGCGGTTAGTGATCACAGCAGGCCAAAGTCATTTTCCTAAGTAGACGGAGGGAACCTAGTATGACAGCCTTCTGCATCCTGACCGCCAAGAATTCAGCTTTTGATGAGCAAGCTGGAACTCTGGCAAGTGAGGATACAAAAGACTGTTTCATCCCTCCGAGGACGCCAACAATCAGGACGACGAGCTTGACACGGTAACCTGGGTAAAGTTTGCCACTTTCAAACAGGAGATCCTGATATATCTGTCTTTTGTGCTCTTCTTTGGCTGAGATGTTGTATTCAGCTGGGGCCGAGAACTCAATGACATAAATGTCACGAGTAGCCTTGTCGAAGAGCACAATATCAGGTTTGTTGTGATCTATCCGCCGAGTTGTTGCAAACGGCATGTTCCAATAAATTTTGCAACTGTCATTCTCAACAACCTGGGGAATATCTCCTGGCAGATAAGGCAGCACCGGTGTCACGTCAATACCGTAGCGGTGACGAAGATAGTAGTACAGTACTCTCAGGGCAGCATTGTGACGCTGGATGTATGCACCTCTCGCCAGCACAGGACATGCTGACAAAATGTGCATAAGCGTCTCCGGATGTTGTTTACACGCCCTGCAGGTCGTGTCCGGGAGCTGCACCTGGAGCACCTTGCTACGGTACTCTAGAGTGTTAATGACACCATCTTGGCAAGCAAATATGAACCCTTCAGTCTCGGACATCAGGCCAGCTGACTTTAAGAAGGAAAACGTCAGCTGAGTGGACAAGCCATGATCACGCACGTGTTTGAAGAACACGCTGTGCATAGACTTGTCCATCAGTTTGCCTAGGAGTAGTTTTTCCTCGGCGTTCCTGATGGCGCTCTTGAATTCCTCCTTTCGGAGTTCCATAAGAGCGTTTATTTCTCCAAGACCAAGGGTTCTTGCCGCATATATTGCTGCCTTATATAAGAACGACCCCTTATGCGCATTCTCATGTTTATGAACAATTTGCATAAGAAAGTCATCCTCATCTGCAGTGAAATTGACAACTTCGTGTGTTAAACCCAGGACTAAACGATCGTGAAGCCGCTCCAAGCTCTGCAAACCTCTCCCTCCGATCGACCGGGAGAGGTATAATCTGGCGACTGATGAATTGGGGTGCATGCTCCGGTTCATGTTGATAGTCTTACGGGTTCTGATGTCGAGATCTCGCAGATCCTTTCGGGCCCATTTTAAGACACCGAAAGAGTATAGTAAGACTGGGACAGCGAGCGTGTTAGTAGCGGAGACTTTATTTTTGCCGGAAAGTTCGGAGGACCAAATTTTCCGGAGTCTCCTAACATACTCGCTACGGAGAGTTGCTTGGACTTCGGAGACCGCATGCATGCGGTGCTCTTCCATTCCTAGATATCTATACAACTCTCCGGCGTCTAATTGTCTTAAAACGCTCCCATCTACCAACTCGACATCATCACCCGTAACAGAGCACTTACCCCTCGCCAGATGTACGACCGCACACTTGTCCAACCCAAAAGACATTCCGGCATCCCGAGTGTACTCTGCTACGATGTTAAGGGCCGCCTGTAGATGATCTTCATCAGCACTATACAGCTTCAGGTCATCCATATAAAGCAGATGGGTAATCGAGTATTTTCGATCACCCGGAGGCCCCACAGAGTACCCACGAGTTTTACGGAGAGCAACAGATATAGGCAGCAGTGAGATGCAAAACAGCAGAGGGCTCAAGGAATCACCTTGGAAGACCCCTCGTTTGTACTCTACAACTCCGGTTATGTGCAATGCGTTTCCACTTCCAATGTGAAAACGCGTTCGCCAGAGCTGCATTGTACGCCGAATGCATTCCACTATTTCAGGATTGACCCCCAGGCATTTGAGGAGATATAAAATCAACTCATGAGAAGTTGAGTCAAATGCCTTGCGATAGTCGATCCAGGCCATTGACAGGTTGCGTTGATAGTAGATCGCATCTTGTGTGACACATCGATCAACTATCAAGTTCTCTTTGCAACCTGACAGGCCTCTTTTGCTGCCACGCTGTTCATATATCTGTTGCCATACAGGTTCTATCTCATGCAAAATACGGTTGTTTAAAATTTTTGTAAAAATTTTATAAACCGCATTCAAGCAGGTGATAGGCCTGTAATTCTTTGGGTCAGACAAGTCACCTTTTTGGTATCAGTACGGTTCGCCCTTCCACGAGCCAGTCTGGAATCGGTTCGTCAGCTCTAATGTACGATGTAAATATACGGGCCAGATGGAGGTGGGTAGAAGTAAACTTCTTCCACCAAAAGACATTTATGCCATCTGGTCCCGGGGCAGCCCAATTTTTGCTGCCATTTAGAGCTGAACGAACTTCATTCACACTGACTGCAGGGCTCTCTTCATCAGCATTCTGTCTACGGTGTTCCCGACAGAATGCTTTAAAGTCGTGCAGAGCTGGAGTATTGGCGTTCACGTTTGGTTGATCTCCATACAACTCAGTCCAAAAAGCTTCCACCCGCTCAGGTGTTGGATAATTCCCGGTAACATCGGTCTTTGGTGTCAGAAAGCGTGAAGGGCTGGATCGAAACAACGAGTTGTCGACCAACCGCTTCAGCCTTTTCTCTAGTGACTTTTTGGCAGTCACTAAAGCCCGCAATTTATTGAGAGACTCTTCCTTGATGACAAGAAGAGTACTCTTATTCAGTGTGTGATGACGCCACCGAAGTTCAGCAGCAATGCGCCGAATTCGGGGCGTGTATGCTCTTTGAGTTGTTTCAAACTCAATCACACACTGAATGCGGGAGACCTGTTTCCGGGATCTGTCAATTTTGAGTCCAAGTTGTGAGATGCGCTGTCTCAACCTTGCCTCGATCGAGAGACAATGTCTCTCTCTCGGAAAAGCCGAAACTGCTGCACCATACACAACCTGGCTCACAGTGAGCAGGGTGGAATCCTCCAGGATGTTTGCACGGAGATCTTCATTTACCGCTTCTAGCTGTTGTTGGGAGTAAGTTATCTTTTTAGATATACTTACTTGCCGTCCTATAAAGGGATTGTTGTCATCCAAGGAGGAACGGCGTCGCTCTTGGTGTAATTGCGCCGGAAAGGAAAGTCTATTAGACTGCCTTCTATCCGGCACAAGCGATCTTCTATTACGCCGAAGATAAGCGGCATAATTACGCAGGTGTTTAGGCGTAAAATGCTCTAGCTCCGGATGCATATCACTCCAAAGAGTGTGCATCCGGGCCATATAACCGCTCACCCCCGGCTCGCTACGTTGGTAGCACACCAAGAGGTCGACTCGTAGTTCCTCCGTCCACTTAAAGAAAGTCCTTAAAGCGCCAGGGTCGTCATCGTTCATCGGGTCCGGCGTGCTCCTCCCACCTGATGAATGGTCCTCATCCGAAAAGGACCGGTTGTGGGGAGCACTTCTGAGATTACGCCTTGTTGTAACTCAGTATTTCAATGCAGTGGGTAGTTGGCCCACTGCATCGGCTACGTCGTTCGCCTACAGACCTGGTGTTATGGTCTGCGTTTCCCGCGATGCGCCGCTTGGAGGCCACGTAGCAAGCACCGCTTATTATTATTATTATTATTATTATTATTATTATTATTATTATTATTATTACTATTATTATGATTATTATTATGATTATTATTATTATTATTATTATTATTATTATTATTATTATTATTATTATGTTATTAAATGTTATTAAATGCTCAGGGGGGTTGTCCCCGGAGTCCGATTCTCCGAGGGCCCAGCCTGAGCTCCATCCATTACTGCTGGACCACTCCGCACAACAAGGCGGTTAGTGATCACAGCAGGCCAAAGTCATTTTCCTAAGTAGACGGAGGGAACCTAGTATGACAGCCTTCTGCATCCTGACCGCCAAGAATTCAGCTTTTGATGAGCAAGCTGGAACTCTGGCAAGTGAGGATACAAAAGACTGTTTCATCCCTCCGAGGACGCCAACAATCAGGACGACGAGCTTGACACGGTAACCTGGGTAAAGTTTGCCAATTTCAAACAGGAGATCCTGATATATCTGTCTTTTGTGCTCTTCTTTGGCTGAGATGTTGTATTCAGCCGGGGCCGAGAACTCAATGACATAAATGTCACGAGTAGCCTTGTCGAAGAGCACAATATCAGGTTTGTTGTGATCTATCCGCCGAGTTGTTGCAAACGGCATATTCCAATAAATTTTGCAACTGTCATTCTCAACAACCTGGGGAATATCTCTTGGCAGATAAGGCAGCACCGGTGTCACGTCAATACCGTAGCGGTGACGAAGATAGTAGTACAGTACTCTCAGGGCAGCATTGTGACGCTGGATGTATGCACCTCTCGCCAGCACAGGACATGCTGACAAAATGTGCATAAGCGTCTCCGGATGTTGTTTACACGCCCTGCAGGTCGTGTCCGGGAGCTGCACCTGGAGCACCCTGCTACGGTACTCTAGAGTGTTAATGACACCATCTTGGCAAGCAAATATGAACCCTTCAGTCTCGGACATCAGGCCAGCTGACTTTAAGAAGGAAAACGTCAGCTGGGTGGACAAGCCATGATCACGCACGTGTTTAAAGAACACGCTGTGCATAGACTTGTCCATCAGTTTGCCTAGGAGTAGTTTTTCCTCGGCGTTCCTGATGGCGCTCTTGAATTCCTCCTTTCGGAGTTCCATAAGAGCGTTTATTTCTCCAAGACCAAGGGTTCTTGCCGCATATATTGCTGCCTTATATTTATTATTATTATTATTATTATTATTATTATTATTATTATTATTATATGAGAGGTTTCCACCTATATACTGACTCATCAAGACATCTTTGGAACCATCAACCCTTGAGTCTTGAAATTTGGGAGGAATATTCCTTTTCAAAGGAATATTTTGTTTAGTTCAAAAAAACAATAACTTTTATTCTATAGCTGCTGTAGGATTAAAATTTGGCGAAATTATTACTTAAATGTTTTAAAATTAGTTTCTTAGCTGACCTGTACTCGGCAAAAGGAATATTCCTCTCAAATTTCAAGTCTCAAGGGTTAATGGTTCCAAAGATGTCATGATGAGATAGTATATAGGTGGAAACCTCTCATATAATAATAATAGAATTATTTAATAAATTATGAAGATTATAAATGATAATTTTTATGATCACAAGGTTTAGAAACGGCTAATTTTTAGAATCCTGAGGTTTACAAACGGCTAATTTTATTAATTTCCAAGTTTAGAATCGGCTAAATTCACGTGGCGAGGTTTTCAATCGGCTAAATTTATTATTTTCTAATTTTTTAATTTCATTTTTTTAAATATTTCTTTTTTTCAGCTGTTTACATTTTAATTTGAAAGAATTTTAATCATTCTTTTTTTTTCAATTCGGCTATTTTTAAGCTAGCGTTATTTTAATAATTCCGAGTTTTTAACTCGCTGATTTTACAAACGACTTTATTTAGGAATTTTATTTTTTTTACATGAACGTTTTTTGTCGAATTTTATCATAGGCATAAATTATCTTTGAAATTATTTATATTTTTCTCATTTTAGTGATATCGTTTTTTACATTTCGCTAAATTTACAAACGGCTAAATTTACATATTTCAAAGTTTAGAGTTTAGAAACGGCCAAATTTAGAAGTGGCAAAAAAACTGTAAACATACAAACCTACCCGAATTAATGCACGCGATTGTACATAACACACCCACACACACGCGCGCGCACGCACGCACATACATACATACATACAATCGCGTGAATTAATTCGGGTAGGTTTTTATGTTTACAGTTTTTTCGCCACTTCTAAATTTGGCCGTTTCTAAACTCTAATCTTTGAAATCTGTAAATTTAGCCGTTTGTAAATTAAGCGAAACGTAAAAAACGATATCACTAAAATGAGAAAAATATAAATAATTTCAAAAATAATTTATGCTTATAATAAAATATCACAAAAGAAAAAACGTCAATGTAAAAAAAAGACAATTTCTAAATAATGCCGTTTGTAAAATGAGCGAGTTAAAAACTTGGAATTATTAAAATATCGCTAGCTTTAAAACAGTCGAATTAAAAACAAAGAACTATTAAAATTATTTCAAATTAAAATGTAAACAGTTGAAAAAAAGAAATATATAAAAATTAAATTAAAAAATTGGAGAATAATAAATTTAGCCGATTAAAAACCTCGCCACGTGAATTTAGCCGATTATAAACTTGGAAATTAATAAAATTAGCCATTTGTAAACCTCAGGATTCTAAAAACTATCCGTTTTTGAACCTTGCGATCATAGAAGTTATCATTGACAAACCTCATAATTTATAAAATAAGCCTATTATTATTATTATTAAAAATTAAACGGGCGTCAAAAACTAAACTTTTCATCTACAGCTCTAACAGAATTAAAATTTGGCGAAGTTATTACTTTTGTCATCTTAAACCTAGCTGAGAATGGATTTTACGAAATTCTATCCACAGAGAGTAGGGCGGGGGCGTTAAAAATAAAAAAAAATTAGGAAAACGGTTGACCCTGAAAGCCATCCCTGCAACTTCCCGCCAATTCTATACCTAAACGCTTGAAATTGCTCTTATGACGTTTTTGAGTTCTTCGAGCTCATAAATACAATTTGTGTGTTATTTTGAGCTCTCCAAGCTCAAAAACTAGCTTTTGTATGCTTTTGAGCTCTTCGAGCTCAAAAGTTTGATAACACACTATTTTTTGAATTTTTAAATCGCAATAATTTTTGAATGAATGAACCGATTTTCACGCGGTTGGTGGCATTCGACGCAGTTTTTTACGCTTAATAAATAATCTCCAAGTTTAAATCGATAGAATGAAAAATTTCGGAGTAATTCCGAAAAACACTTTTTTCGGTTTTCTTTTGTCAACGATAACTTACGAACGAATCAACCGATTTTGACCAGACTGGCGGCGATCGACGTGGTTTTTTGATGTTAAGAGCTGATCAGTTTTTAGAATTGATCGGTAAAGCCGTTTAAAAGTTATTCCAAAAAATCCCATTTGAAAAATTTTTTTTTTCTAGTTTTCTTGGGATTTCTTAAAATCTATCGGTTTGAATCGTTCCAAAGTATATTCAAAATCTAAGTTCAGTCAAGCCCTTTCGAATGGCACCAACCGCGATCAAATCGGTCAAGCCGTTCAAAAATTATGAGAGGTTTACATACATCCACACACACACACACACACACACACACACACACACACACACACACACACACACACACACACACACACACACACACACACACACACACACACACACACACACACACACACACACACACACACACACACACACACACACACATCTGCATCTGGCTACACACAAAACTGAGGCAGTGCTTATATCCAGCAGAAAAGTGTTAGAGACCATCAAGCTGAAAGTCGGCGAACAAGAAATCACATCACAACCTTACATCCGATATTTGGGAGTGATACTTGATGCCCGTCTCAACTTCAAACAGCAAGTGGAACACGTCAGTGCCAAAGCGTCAGTAGTGAGGGCTAGTCTCGAACGACTGATGCCGAACGTCGGAGGGCCAAAGCAGAGCAGGAGACTACTACTATCATCAGTTGTCACATCGGTGCTCACATATGGAATATTTATTTGGGCAGACGCGCTGAAGTTGCAAGAATCATGGAGAAAAGCTGGACCAGTATATCGACTGAGCGCTGTAAGACTAGCCAGTGCATTCCGCACGATATCAGAAGTAGCAGTGTGTGTCATTTCCGGAACTCTGCCGCTTAGAGTTCTAGCTGAGGAAAGACGGAACCTTTACCAACGAAAGAGGTCAACCACACTAAGTGCCGAGGAACTCAGAGCTGAAGAACGGCAGAACAGCATCGCACGATGGCAATCGCAGTGGGACGCCGCGACAACAGGGAGATGGACACACCGTCTCATACCAAGGATTAACGTTTGGCTTAACCGGAATCACGGCGAGGCCAACTACTATCTGACCCAGATGTTGTCAGGACACGGCTGTTTCCGGGAGTACCTTTATCGCTTTAAGCACGATAATTCCCCAGAGTGTCCGTCTTGCCCAAGAGTTGCTGAAAATGCGGAGCACGTTTTCTTTGAGTGCCCTCGTTTTAACCCACAGCGTGATGAGTTAGAGAAGATCCTGAACAAGAAAATCACACCAGAGTCAATAGTAGAAGAAATGCTGTCATCCGAAGCTGCCTGGAACGCCACAAGCACGTTTACCACCGAAGTGCTTACAGAGCTGCGTTCCATTGAAAGAAAAAGGGCAATTGACAGAAACTAGAAGGAAGGAAAAATAACACCTTAGCCACCAGAAGGAATAGCAGTAGCTAGATCCTCCCCTCACGAAGTAATGCCTGACGGCGGTTTCCATGAGGGATTAGAGGAAAGAAGAAAAGGGGTTTAGGGTTTAGTGGGTAGGGGCGTTAGCGTTGAGTTTTAGTATGACGCTGCGTCGAGTCGCCACATATCCAGGCCGAACAGCTATGCCTGGAATCCGTAAAAAGGATTCCCCCCCCCTAAGATAAAAAAAAAAACACACACACACACACACACTTTATTTTATAATCAATTTGTTATAAACAAATTTTCATTTTCATTATATTTTTTTTCCGTAGCGCCAAAAAATTACAAATACAGCCATGAGCATAAAAGTTGTAAAAAAAAATTTTCTCTATTTTTTATTTAATTTTAAAATAATTTGCCCCATCAAAGTTGAAGCGGTCAACTATTTCATCAACTTATAAATTGTTATAACTTCCAAAATATTGATGATACGGTCTTTGACATTCAACACGATCTTTTAAACAATTTATTGATTTATATAAAAAATTTTTCATATGCTCGATATCTATTATGGTTCAATTTTTATAAACATTTATTCATAAAAAAATGCATAACTTGAATTTTTAAATAATTATATCTTTTAAACTATTGAAGTTACGGCTTTTATGATTCGGAACAATTTTATAGAGTAACTATTGGGCTACCCAAAAATAATTTTTTTATATTTTTGATTCCAATTGTTTTGAGTTTTTGCTTTGACAATCGTTAAGTAATAAATTGAAAATTCCAAAATTATAAGAAAACAGCAAGAACAACATATAGTTGACCGTAAAATAAACAATGGAAATTTAAATAAAAAAAAAAAATTTTCCATAATTATGTTGAGAATTGTAAATGATTAAAAAAAAAAAATGATTTCTTAATAAATAATTTAAATGGTGGATAAATGAAAAAAACCATTATAAACAATTAAAAAATTTTTTTAAGAAAAAATTTTTAACTTCCCGCTAAGAAAATCGAAGATTTTCAAAAATCGGGAAGTTATTGGTTTTACCCCGTTTTTCGAAAATCGAGTTTTCATCAGATCTCGACGTTTTGAGGTCCTAGGAAACTTCCCTGACTACTCCCACGAGGTTGTCCCTATGTCTGTATGTATGTATGTATGTATGTATATATATATATATATATATATATATATATATATGTGTGTGTGTGTGTGTGTGTGTGTGTGTGTGTGTGTGTGTGTGTGTGTGTGTGTGTGTGTGCGTGCGTGTGTGTGTGTGTGTGTGTGTGTGTGTGTGTGTGTGTGTGTGTGTGTGTGTGTGTGTGTGTGTGTGTGTGTGAAAGTATGTGAACCGCTTATAACTTTTGAACGGCTGATTCGATTTTATCGCGGTTGTTGCCATTTGAAAAGGTTTGGCCAAGCTTAGATTTTGAGTATAATTTGGACCGATTCGGATCAGTAGATTTTGAGAAATCTTAAAAAAACTAAGAAAAAAAAGTTTTTTAAATGTGGTTTTTTTTTGGATAACTTTTAAACGGCTTCACCGATCGATTCCAAAAACTAATCAGCTCTAGACATTAAAAAACCACGTTGATCGCCACCAAGCTGGTCAAAATCGGTTGATTCGTTCGAGAGATATCGTGAACGAAAGAAAACCGAAAAAAGTGTTTTTTCGGGATTATTCCGAAATTTTTGGTTTGATCAATTAAAACCCGAAAATAACTTATGAGGACGATAAAATTGCGACGAATGCCGCCAACCACGTGAAAATCGATTGATCCATTCAAAAATTATTGCGGTTTGAAAATTCAAAAAATAGTGTTCTATGAAACTTCTATCAGACTTTTGAGCTGGGAGAGCTCAAATGCATAGAAATATTATCTCTTTGAACCCAGCGAGCTCAAAATATCACATAAATTATATTTTGAGCTCAAAAATCTCAAAAATATCATAAGTACAATTTTAAGCGCCCAGGTATGGAATTAGCGGGAAGTTGCAGGGATGGCCTTTAGGGTGAACCGTTTTTCTAATTTTTTTTTTTTTAATCATTATTTTATTAAGACGATAATATGGCAAAAAAAAAAATTTTTCAAAAATATTCAATTTGTCTATTTGTTTATAACAAATTTTTAAACAATTAATATTAAAAATTTTTTAGCCAAGCTACTAGACGCAATATATCAATACAAAAACAATCAAAATTAAAAATTTAGGAAAAAAAATTTTTTTTATAACATTAGCCGGATATTTCAATTTTTGATAACTTTGAAAAATCATTATAAACAAATGAAAAAACTTTTATATACTTTTACTACGCGGTCTTATTCATTATTTATATATCAAGAGCTCCCAAAAGAAAAAAAATTTATAGACACATTTTTTAAACATTTATAAGAGATTTTATGAAAACTCAAGTCTACGAAAAATTAGTTAAATAACAATTGAATAACTTAAACAAAAATCAAGCTATAAATTTTTTTTTGCGGAGCTATATTCCTTCAAGTGTCTAGATGACACTATAATTTATTCAGATTTTTAAATTAAGGTAGTACCTCCGCGACAATCCAGATCAAAAATTTTGACTCGCTATCCATGTTATACGTATCGACAGAGCTAAGGTTGTAGGTTAAGATTTTTTAACGTTACTGTACTCGTCACTACTATATTCTCTATACATATACACACACACTACGGTTTCAGTGACTAGCGGCTGTTTTTTGTACCCCCTCTCCTAAAAATAATCCTCTAAAAGTGAAATTGATTTTAATTAATCTCGAAAACTACATGGTAAAAAATTTTCATTTTTTTTTTAATTGTTCGAAATATCATATTCTTCAATCTACTAGTTTTTTGATAAAGTCTTGAAATTCTTTCGATGGAAAAAATTAAAAATACTGTCATTTTCCCACGCTTCTCCTATGTTACATGTACAAAAATGTCATTTTCAATTGCAATTATCTCGAGCTTGGTGTGGTAAATCGTCTTCAAATTTTAACAGCATATGTATTATGTATTTAATGACTTATATTCAAAGTTTCGAGGATTTCTTGAAATATTGCTTTCATAACCGTACTACCTTAATATTGAATGTTATAAAAAAATTATTTTGTGTTGCATACTTTGCTTGGCGGGGACGCCTAGGCACCGAAACGGCCGCGCGGAGCCTAACTTTCAACGTTAAATTAAAATTATAAATAATGGAGCTACAACTCCGGGAGTCGAGACTTCTTTTACTAAAATTTTCTTCTCTTTTAGGGTCTTTTTTCAAATTTCAGATATCTTTAATATTTTTGAAGTTATAGCTAAAAAACAGAGACTCCCTTTTTGTCTCTTCGTTTTTTGTTTATAACAAATGAAATTTTTAATGGCGGAAAAATTAAAAATTACCCATTTCGCAGAATTAAATTCTGAATCCAATGCATCAATCGCCATATTTTTAAGATTGGAACGACCATATTTTTAAGATTGGATTTTTCGCATAAAACTCACTTCTCGACTAGACTATAATCAAAAACTGTTAAAATTAGTGTGCATTGAAGTTTGACGATGAATATTTTTAAAATGGTTAATTTAAGCAACTAATCATAAGAGATCATTTTTGTAGAGCAGTAAATTTCCGATAAAATGATAAGATGCGCATATCATAATCATTTTTTTTTAACGAGTTACAAAATTCATAAGAAAAACGAAATCTGTCTGAAAATAATCAAACTTCAACCTTCAATAACTTTTGAACGGTGAGGTTGACGAAAAAATTGTAAGAGACCTTTTTTGTAGGAAATTTAATTTCCTACAATTATATGAAACGAGATTTTTTTTTCAAATAGTAATACCAAGATATAAATTTTCTCTCTAATAATAAGAAAAAAATAAATAACTGAGGGACGGAAGACTTTCCTATTAAAATTAAGAGCTCATACTTGGAGAGAATTTTTTTGAGGTGTCTACCAACCTATTTTTCAGAGTATAAAGTTAGAAAAAAAATTGTCGATTTTTTTGGCCCACCCTAACATACATACATACAGACATCATCGCGGAAACATTCGGGGAAGCTTCCTAGGACCTCAAAACGTCGAGATATGATGAGAACTCGATTTTTGATAAACGGGGTAAAACCAATAACTTCCCGATTTTTTAAAATTTTCAATTTTCTTAGCGGGAAGTTAAAAAAAAATGTTTTTCTCTCATAACTTCGACATTTATTTTCGGATTGTATTTGATGGAGTAAAATAATTGTTAAAGCTCAAAAAACCAAGTCGATCTCTTCCAAGAACGTCAAAATCGGTTGATTGGTTCGTGAGTTATCGTTGTCGAAAAAATTTGGAAAAAGTGAATTTTCCAAATTTCTCTAAAATTTTCGATCTGATTAATTTATGTTTAAAAGTAAATAATAGGATTTAAAAAATTGCGTTGAGTGCTGCCAACCGCGTGAACATCGGTTTATTCATTCAAAAGTAATGGCTGTTTGAAAAATTTTAAGAATAGTTTCCCTATCGAAAAAATTCATATGGGAAACCAGCCTGGATTCCCACATGGCATTTTCGGATAGATTCCCATATGGTTTCCTATATAGAAATCCAGGGTAGAATCCTTCATAGATTCCCATATTAATCAGGCGAAAAAAATTAGGGAAACGGTTGACCCCAAAGGTCATCCTTGAAAACTTCCCACTAATTCCATATCTAAGTTATTAAAATTGCACTTATGACGTTTTTGAGCTCTTCGACCTCACCATCGTAAAAATATTCAGGGAAGATTTCTAGAACCTCAAAACGTCGAGATCTGATGAAAACTCGGGAAGTTTAAAATTTAATACCAACATTCTCATTTTCTACATAATTGAGAAATGAATACTGCAAACATCAATGAAAAAAAAAAAAATACATCTTATGACTTTTTTCTTCAACTTCAAAGTTTTTTTCTTCAAAAAGTTTTTACGAAAATCTTAGCAATTATTGAATGAAAATTTGTAATTAAACTGAGGTCTTTAAATTATCAAAAAAACCGGTGATGTTAGCCGAGTGGTCAGAGGTGCACGGATTATAGAGCACTCGAACTAACTCACCGGCCAGGCGTGGGTTCGAATCTCAAGCTGGTCTTAAAAACCAGCTTGGTTGAGATTCGACCCTCGCCGCGTAGGTTGATTCTCAAACCCCACAAAAGGCCCCAACGTACCACTCCCAACAGTTAGTCAGCGTTATGACCACAGCAATTAAAACACCGTCTCTAAATAAAAATTAATTGATTGAAAAAATTATCAAAAAAAATTTTTAAATGACTGTATGACGAACTAAATTAATTAACTGAAACTGATTACTCTTTGATAAATTTATAACCGTTAGAAAAATGATAATAATAAGAATAATCAATGAAATTAAAATTTTTTACGAAGTATCACTTTAGAAATAGATCATATGGAAAATATATTAAAATTACATCAATATATTTGTGACTTGAATACTATTGAAAATTATAGTCTCTATAATTTAATGGATGCGAATTCGGATCTTTACATATATATATACTAGCTGACCCAGACACGCGTTGCTGTGGCTCAGTAATTATAATAGATTGAATCAATTTTTAACTTCCCGCTAAAAGAATCGAAGATTTTCAAAAATCGGGAAGTTATTGGTTATACCCCGTTTTTCGAAATCGAGTTTTTATCAGATCTCGACGTTTTGAGATCCTAGGAAACTTCCCTGAATGTTTTCGCAATTATGCGTGTGTGTGTGTGTGTAACCCTTTTATAACTTTTGAACGGCTTGATCGATTTCATCGTGGTTGGCGCCATTCGAAAGGGCTTGACCAAACTAAGATTTCAAATGCACTTTGGACCGAATCGGATCGGTAGATTTTGAAAAATCTAAAAAAAACTACAAAAAAAAAATTAGGATGACGGTTGACTCTAAAGGCCATCTCTGCAACTTCCCGCTCATTTTGTACTTAAGCGCTCAAAGTTACACATTACGTTTTTGAGCTCTTCGAGCTTCAATTTTTTGAATTTTCAAACAGCAATAACTTTTTGATGAATGAACCGATTTTCACGCGGTTGGCGGAATTCGATTTAGTTTTTGAGGCCCCACAGAGAATCTTCAAGTTTAAATCGATCGAGCCAGAAATTTCGAAGTAATTCCGAAAAAACACTTTTTTCGGTTTTTTTTCGACAACGATAACTCACGAACGAATCCACCGATTTTGACCGGACTTGCGGTGATCGACGTAGTTTTTCGATCTCAAGAGCTGATTACATTTTGGAATTGATCGGTAAAGCCATTTAAAAGTGATTCCAAAAAAACGTCATTTCAAAAAATTTTTTTTTGTAGTTTTTTTGAAATTTCTCAAAATCTACTGATTCGAATCGGTCCAAATGGTATTCAAAATCTAAGTTTAGTCAAACCCTTTCAAATGGCGCGAACCGCGATGAAATCGGTCTAGCCGTTTAAAAGTTATGAGAGGTTTACATACCGCCACACACACACACACACCCACACACACACACACACACACACACACACACACACACACACACACACACACACACACACACACACACACACACACACACACACAGACATACGAACATCATCGCGAAAACATTCAGGGAAGGTTCCCAGGACCTCAAAACGTCAAGATCTAATGAGAACTCGATTTTCGAAAAACGGGGTAAAACCAATAACTTCCTGATTTTTGGAAATGTTTTCAATTTTCTTAACGGGGGGTTAAAAATTTTTTCAAATGTGGTTTTTTTGGAATAACTTTAAAACGGCTTTATCGATCGATTCCAAAAACTAATCAGCTCTGAACATCAAAAGACCACGTCGATTGCCGCCAGTCCGGTCAAAATCAGTTGACGAAAGAAAACCGAAAAAAGTGTTTTTTCGGAATCACTCCGAAATTCCTCGTTCGATCAATTCATACTCAAAGATTCTTTATGAGGCTTCAAAAATTGCGTCGAATGCTGCCAACCGCGTGAAAATCGGTTGATTCATTCAAAAGTTATTGTGGTTTGAAAATTCGAAACATTGTGTTTTATTAAACTACTATTAGAGTTTTGAGCTCGGAAAGCTCAAAATGACACAAAACATATTTTTTAGCTCGAAGAGCTCAAAAATGTAATGTGTCATTTTGAGCGCTTAAGTACAAAATGAGCGGGAAGTTGCAGGGATGGCCTTCAGGGTCAACCATCGTCCTAATTTTTTTCTAGTTCTTCTAATACAATCAAATTAATCTTTTCTAAAAAAATTAAAAGTAGATTCATTCATATGGGATTGAAAATAAAACGTTCCGCCAAAATTTGAAAGTAGTAGGTAAAGTATCGAAATGTTGAAATTAAGGTTGTTCGGACACTAATGCACTTGTAAAGATCAAAAGCTAATTTTTTGATGTTATAAATTGCTATCTCATACGTCTAAATTAATTTTTTCTAGTTAATAGATCTGACAAAAGGTTATCGTTTAATAAATGATTAACAAATTGAAATTTAACATGTAATTTGTCTTTCGCTAACACGAAGAGATTTCATGATTTTTCTACACGTGAGCAGGCAACATATAGCTGTCCATGTGAGAAACATGTGTTTACCAAATCCAAACCGCAAGTAGACAGTGTTTGGCCTTGAAATTTAAGCCATCTACCGGATATCTGTGCAACTTAGGTGCCAAACTGCCATCTATTAGGATTTTATAGAACTCACCGATGATACACACTAAAGTCGTATAATAAACATTTAATTTGCAATAACAATTTTTGTGATCAATAATTGAGATAAAAACTGCCCTATCTTTTAAGTTGGACCAAATTACAGACGCTTACAAAATTTGACAAAAATTGGTTCAGTAGTTTCGGAGTTTATCACGAACATAAATCGTGACACGAAATTTTTATATATATAAGATATTCATACCTAGTGATACTTTTTATTGTACTTTTTTGAGCTATTATTTTTTTGCTCACTCAAACTGTTGTTTGTCGCACATTTCGTTTTTCTTCCTTCAGGAATATTTCAAGGCTTCATTTAAAAAGATTTTATCTACTAGTCGAAAAAGATAGATATCCATCGATCAATTCTATTCATTGCGCAAGAACTTTATTTCTTATTGGAGTTGAATGTTTGCTGAAAAAGGAAAAACTCACAAAAAAGTACTGAATAAACTTTTTTTTATTTGTGTGAGCAAAAAATTCCAACGCAGAAAAAAATCTTTTTAATGTGTGTTACTAACTGAAAAGTGAAAAGAAAAGTATGAAAAGTATTTAAGTAAATGCACATACAGACATATAATACGCGATAATACAGCTTTTAAAACTCTTATCGCTATATACTTGTTAGATGTATGTGACTATAGATCCACATAATAATAAGCAAAGCAAATCTTTTTAAGGTGAATAGTAAATAAATACTACTCCCCAATTTATTTACAAGCAGCATGCGAGTTACTCCTATGTAAATAACCAAAAGCTAAACTAATTTGTTCATCTTCTATTTTGAAACATCATATTCCATGAATACAGAGTACTGTGTGAGTTCCTATATCAATCAAAAGAATAAAAGAAAACTTTTTTTAATTTTCATTTAAATCGTTGAAACTCAACGTTAAAGTGAACAGATATATTCTGTTTCATTTATGATATATTATGAAATAAACGAAAAAATAGTATACGTTGCTAGAATATAAAGCAAGTTGAAGCGATAATGGACATATATCGGAGCGAGTAAAATAATTAAATATAAAAAGAAAATGTCAAATTTTTTTTTTCTACTTTTCTCTTTCACTGTTCAAACTCAATAGCTATTAATTCTCTTTTATTTTGATTTTATTGAGTTATCTATCTTAACGTTTTCATGAATCTTCAGCTATACATTTTATTCTTTTGTTATTTTTGTAATAATGATTTTTAAAAATATAGGTCATTCTACAGAAACCGTTTAACTTTACAAAACTGTACTTATTTTAACTACTGCCGACTATAAGAATTCAGTTCGGATAAGTAGCCGTGGATAATTTTTTTTTGCCTTATAAATTTCGAAAAGGTTTATTAAAATTACAAGGAAAAAAAAATTGTAGGAAAAACAACAATTGTAACATCATGATTTAGAACTAGACTTTCAATACGATCACTTTAATAATTTTACATTTAAAAATTTACTGTCACATCGTAAAAATTCGATTATTTAATATTTACTACTTTCATAGGCATTTTTATGATGTAACAATATCAAAGTGACCGTATTGAAAAGTCTGGTCCTTGATTACGGTGTTACCATTGTAATTATCCTGCAATTTTTTCTGTCTAGCAAAATAGTTTGAAAACTGCTCCAAAAACTAAACTTAAAAAATTGAAGATCACCAAAAAATATATAAAATCTCGAGATGGCGAAAGTTCAGATCAAGATCTTTGTGATAATATCAAACTTAACTATAAAAATCTCTTTCAAAATTGTTATATGCCCATCACAGAATTTTTCTTATTCTCTTAATCATATATAATGTACATAATCGCGTTAATTAATTTGAGTCGGTTTCAATGTTTAGGGACTTATTGCCAACCCTAAATTTGGAAGATTCTAAACTCTAAAATTTTAAAATCATAAATTTTTCCATTTATAAAATAAGCTCAATGTAAAAAATAATATTTCTCAAATGTTAGAAACGTAAATAATGTCTAAAATGAATTAAATGTATCGTAAAATATGAAAAATAAAAAAACAGTTATTTAAAAATAAAGAAATTTGCAAATAAATTTATTCGTAAAATCAACAATTTAAAAAAAAAAAAGCATCAATAAAATGTCACCAGTTTAAAATTTTTGATCGATTTAAATCACTATTTAATTTGAATGAAAAAACAAATAATATTTTTATAATTATTTTTTATTCGCATTGATTTTATTATATTTCATTTTATGAATTTGATATAAAAAGAGAATCGAAAATGCCAGTCTCCTAAATGTAATATCTTTAAGTTCTTTCAAATTCCAATTTGAAACCAATTATAAAGGAAAATAATTTATCGAAATTCATCTCAGGACTGACTTTAGACATTTTACAGAATGTTTTATGAGCATTTATTAAGTTCAAGTAATTAATGGTACAGTAGAAGTAAGTAAAAAAATTAAAAAACTAATTATATCCGTAATAAAAGAATTTTTCTATCAATTAAAAAGTTAGTTTTTGTTCTCCGGAGCGTAACTTTACAAAAAGCTTAATTTTCATAAAAATATACTAAAATTTCAGTGTTCAATTAACTTCAATATTCATCAAATTCAATTTAAAAAAATATAATCAAAGATATCAATAATACATTTCAAATTTACAGCATAATGTTACTCATTTTCTCTCAACAATAAAAATAATTTCTCATTGCGTAAAAAATGAGGAATACTTACTCGAACAAATTCCTTCATCCAATTCATCAGGTGGACGAAGATTTTTAATGACACACTGTAGTCCAACGGCACAACGACCAGAAAACCCAAAAAGTCCACCACATGGTTCACCTTCAACGCGAGCACAAACTTTACAACACCTAAAAAAAACAAAAAAAAGTTGATATTATTAATATTTTTTAATACTAATAGATTATTTTTTTAATCATAATATTTACGTAAGAAAAAAAGTAAAACGTTTTGCTATTGCATTTTTAAAAAATATATCCATAAGTCTCACAAAAAATTAATGAATATTTATCAGAAGACTAAATCTCACAACGTTAGTTTCTAAAAAAACAAGTGTCCTCGAATTTTTTGTGAAAGTTTTTTTACAAGCTCTGTTATTTGGACAACTAAGAACGTTTAAATTTAAAGTTGAAAATAAATCTAATGTAAAGACAAAATTTTTTGAAACAAAAGCAATATAATATGTTTACGGAAAAAATTATAAATTTTGTTACATTTAAATTATATCCATAGCTAATTAATAATAGTGATTAAAAATGAAAACGTACTTGCAAGGATCCCAAGTAAGTCCCCCAGGACAATCCTCCTCAGTAAGAACGTCACATTCTAATGGTGAACAAATACATGAAAGTGCTCTCGCAACCGCAAGAGAAAGAACAATTATACCACCAAATAAAATTAGTGGAGCTTTCATTTTACGGTTTTAAATCCGCGGTATTACTTTTTTACCAATAATCTTATCAAAAATTTCGTTATATTTTAATTTATCGCAAAATATCATTTCCCATGAATGAATAACTATTCAAAATGTAAAATAAAATAACAAAACTATACGAATAACAGCATGTTTAGACTAAATATAGCTTTCTTATCGTTTCATTGATAATATCAAAGTTACTGCTAAAGTTTTAACCGGTACTTATCGTAGTAACAACAACCAAAAACTAGTCCCTTCCGTTATACGTTTAAAATAATTATGATATGATGTTTAATAAATGCACTTTGACATTGTACATTTGTTCACTAGCGCGAACTTGGCCGTCAACGTCGTGGTTAACAATCACATTTAACTTCACTATGACGTGAATAACAATGAGATTATCGCAACTTGTATCCAGTCTGATGGTGCCTCGTTCAATAAACCACCACTTCGTGATATGCAGATTTTCCACGACGTCTGTTTCCCACAATACAACACGCAACACTAAATCTGGCGTTAAACACAACAAAAATATTTAGTAGTTACTCATAAAAATAGATGAATAAAAAATTTTTTTTATCATTGAAAATTTTCAGTAACTTATTTGATTTATAATTTCAAGACGTTCTTTTTATAAAATGGAAAAATTTTTGTTTAAAATATTTTAATGAACACAAAACTCATAGATGCTTAATCATACATAACCGATGATGCGAAATCGTATTGTTATTAATAAACAATTAGTTATTTACTTAATGTATACAAGTAAATGAATTTGGCGACGAAGGTTAAGAATGAAAATTTAGGACACACAATAAACTGCGAACATTCCGCATGCAGGACGAACGCAGACTGGTTGGAAAACGGCATGTGAACCTAGGTGATCCTAACAACCCGCGTCGGCGCTGTTTCATCTTCATATCAAACCAAACAACAAAATTAAGCTTTTACTAACAATTTTTTCTCAACTGGAATTACCAGAGTTTCCCGTTTGATCATGCTCACGTTACTTATGCCGATTGAACGAACTTCATAATTATAAATCTTGGTAATTCGTACTTTTTATTATAATCATAAATATAAGAATTAATACAAATCAATATTCATATTGATTAAATTGAAAAATACATTAATAAAAATATTACGAATCTAAGTATAAATTTATACTATCAACTTCCTGTCAAGGAAATTGTAAATTTCTATAAAAATAATATGTTATTGAAATTTAGTAAAAAACATCACTCTTCACTACAAGCTATATCAAAGTATGCTGAGCTTCGGAAATAATTATTTTTTATTACTTTATAACGATAAAAAAAATTTCCGCCAAGTGCCATCGCTGTAAAAAAGGTTGCTCTATAAAGTCCTGGTTTTTCCATTTCATTAAGATGTTTCGTTTTTTCAATTGGAGCCATCCAAATTGAAATACGATCTTCTGTAAAATTTTAATGCTCGAATATTGTAGTATTTTATTTAATTTTGATCGATAAAAAGTAAACTCAGAAATTCTAGAAAGTTAATAAATTTGCAAATAGTATCATGAATTATTCCTTGACAGATATTAAAGTTTCGAGAATCATTGTAAAATTATTTTAAAATCTCAAGAATTATGTCTTTTTCTTAAGGGCATTAAAAGATTAGAAAAGTCAAAAGACGGTCACTCCAATTTTTTTATCATTATCAATTTAGACCATAGGGTCAATTTAATTTATTCAATTTCAAACAAATCTATTATTATGTTATTGAAGTGAAAAAAAAATTTTATCAACACTTTATTAACACAACATTATTTTCAGGCTCGAAGCGTTAAAAAATACATTTATATTAAATATACATATGTTAAGCTCTACGATTTTGGAAATCTAAGTATCTTCTGAATAAATTTTCTTTCCTGAATTTTTCTAAATTATATTTTTTAAACTGATCAACAGACTTACACGGAGTTTTCAGTACTCTATACAATTTTTCAAATACAAAGAGCAAGTAGATCACAATCCCGGCTGGTCAAAAAATTTAATGGTATTTTGAAAAAGTACTATAATTTGTGATGTATTGTTAGTTTAAATTCAAACGTATTCACATTTATAAATACTAACTTCAACTAAATTATTTGTTCATGACATAACATTTATTACAGCAATGGCGATAAATTGTAATGGAAACAAACAAATTTTTAAATTATGTGGAAGGATGATTTCATTCTATTTTAATGTACATTCTCAATTTATTAAAAATAGTTACTAAACTTTTCTTTAGAAATAATTATAAAAATATTTATTTTCAATTATTGTGCTTTTAATTAGTTCATTTTATTTAATAAAGTTTTACTGTCGAATGTTAAAAAATTATATTAATTCTATAATTTGTCCTTTTCAGTACTTGAAGAAGCGTGAAGGTCGATAAAATGTTGTGCAAAGATTATAAATATAAATATAAATATTGAAAATTATCTCATAAACCACGAGAATTTATTTAAATAAATTAACAATGGATATGACAAATAATAATATAAAGATATTATTTTCAAAAATTTTATAAACTGCGTAGGTCATAAGCAAAATTTGAGTTATAGTAAAGAATGTCGATGGATTTTCGAGATTATTATATAATATAAATTTAATTCTGTAAAGTAATCTAATGAGTTGGAAAAACTGGATACATTGAAAATCAATCATTTGATAATTTTACGAAATTGAAAGTAAGTCAATTATTCATGATACTTTGCCAAGATTTTCTGTATGAAAGTTATAAGAAATTTATCTTTACCACCACAAAACAAGTCACTATCATATCAAAATTTACTTTACTATGATTTTTATTGTAAGGTTCGACGTGTATTATGAATTTGATTTAATATCTTTGTATGACAAACAAATGTGAATTTTTTTAATGACGTTTTTTAACGTAGACATAGTAAAGTAAATTTTATGGTGGTAAAATTTCATAGATAGAAGACTTTATGACAATTAAAGAAATGTTTGTCAATAAAACCGTCTTATAATTCATCACTTAATATGAAAATCAAAATTAAATGAAGTAAAAAATAAATAATAGTTTAAAAAACATTGTTAATTACTCTATTTTTATTTTAAACTCATTGAAAATTATTTTCTACTTTTTGGTTGGGTTTTTTTTTATAAAAGCGTACTTTTTTGTTTTTTCAATTATTATATATTTTTTACTTTTCAGTTCGATTCGCCATTGAAACGTGTTTTTTTCTTTTTTTTTTTTTTTTTGAACTACAGTTTATTAAGTTTGTAACTACCTCACTGTGATGGGAGTGAGTAATTTGCGCGCTGCTACCTTCCTCAAATGTGGTAGCCATTTCTCAGACTATCTCTCTGTGATAAATTTAAATGTGAGACACTACCATGTTTTCGGATAAAATAAAGAATTACTTGATGAAAGACATTACCGTGTCTTTGGATATAATACAAATCTTTAATTCCGAAGACCCTGGCCAGTATAATTGGACGAACTTATTGAATTATCACACATTATCGTCAGTCTTTTATAAGTTTGCAACGTTTTGATTTAATCCGACGTTTTAAAGTGGTCAAAAATTGGGCTTAAAGATTCCATTACATACATAGATACAGACGAAGCTCCCTTATTAAAAAAAAAAAAGATTTAAAACGATTCAACGCATGCAAAATGTATATCTATATATTTGTCAAGTTGAATCTTTTTTAATCGCTTTGAGCCATTTCGAATCTTTTCAAATCTCTTTTTCTAATCAGGACTAATAAAAGCGTGTTAAAAAAATTTTATTTCACAAAAAAATTCTTTAATGGCTCATTTTATTTCTTAGCATTTACTCATGTTTACTTTATTAAAGAAAATAGTCAAAGAATACTCTGATCTCCTTGAAACAAAAAAACACACAGACAAATAGAATTATAACTTCCACAATTATTTTTTATTCTTTAATTTGTTCAGCAAAAAATTGGTCACGTAAAAAAAACTATTTTATAGTTCACGAGAGGAGAATAAAATAGAGCTATATTCACGTATAATAAAGTACAACGTTGTAAAGACTTGAGAGGATGGTAAAGAGGTAAAGGTGAAAGGCATTTACACCCTGACTAAACCCAATTATTCTCAAGCTTCGGATCCGTGAGGGTCAGAGTAAAAATATTTCTTGGGTTATTCCCATTTGTTCTTTCATTCATTCATTCACGGATACAGTTATGGAGAGTATATAGAGAACAAGCAGAGTTGTATAAATGTATTAGAAAACTTCTGAACAATGAGAAAATACGTACAACCAACACTTACAAAAAGAACAAGGTAAAAAAGATATTCCATGCAAACGATATATCAATGTACCCTAAGATATATCTAAAATATTACACGCACAATTTTATCAGAATTGATAGTTACCTTCTACAATAAAAAAACTACCCTGAAGAATCTCAATATTTTTGAAACCTTTACAAACACGAATAAATTTTCAATATGTTTTCTTTTATGAGTTTTGATTAAGTTATGGAATATTACTGTAAAGTAGCTTTAATTATCCGCAAATGGGTACATACAAACATATATAAAATAAAAACGTTAATCCAATGAAAACTCAATTTTTGAAAATTATATTGAAAGCAAAAACTTAAAATTCACTATTTTTTCAGTGAAAAGTTGAAAATATTTTTGGAATCAATCAGAAAAAATTTGAAGAATAGTTGACCCTAGAAATCATCTCTGAAACAACACACTAGTTTCCTACTTTTTTACAGTCTTTAACCTAAGAATTATGGTTTCTAAGCATTCTTGAACTCTTCGAATCTTTCTTAAAAAATCGAAATTTATTTTTAAAAAATTTTCTTGACCAGTTTTTTTTCGGCTTTTGTGTATTGATCAACAATCAATTTAGTCGAGTTTTGAACTCTGAAATTAGATAGAACTCTGCTGTACAGTTGACTTGGTTGTCTTTGACTGAAACTATTATATATATCTTAGAAGTGCGAACTAAACAAGAACCTCAAAACGTAGCACAACACCTTAGCCAACATTAATAGTTTGTGAGAGCGACCAGCAGTGTATTATCAAGTATCTTACTACAATAACACAACAAACTGAACTAATTTTTTTTGACTGTTTTCAAATAGTCTTAAATTTCAATTGAATTTCGAAAAATACTACAACATCCATCTTGTGTTTAATAGATTTAGGATCATACCTCGACCTATTATGAGCTATGAAAAAACGAAAAATCTGCATTCTTCAAAACAATAGTTTAAATTAAGCAATAGTGCTTAAAGTTTAAAATCGAAATTTTCATGAAATTATGATTTCCACAAATTTACTAATTTAGATTCTTCGCTGCGCTAAAAAATAAAGTTATTAAAAAGAACATACGTTTGTCGATAACTCAATTTTTCATAACCAAAAATTGAAAGAGCCGCGATTATAAATAGTCACAAAAAATTTGACCTCTCGTTGGTTGCGAAGTGAGGAAATCCCCACAAAACACTATTCAACTTATAAAAATTTATTATAGTGCAAGTGAGATAAAAATAAAGACGTGACCACTAAAGGGTCAATAATGAATGATGATTTTAAGGTCAGGAAATCAGCTTCGATCGATAATTAAAAATAAAATTGAAAATTATACTTTTGGGGTTTTACCTGTAAATAATTTTTGAATTTAGTATCATATCTAAGTTTTACAAATAAATGATTTTAAATAAACTTTAAATAATTACAACCTTAAATTTTGTTTTAAATAAATGTTAGTGCACCATTATTAACAAAGAAATGTAATACTTTATACTGGAATTGTGTAACTATTTTCTAAACAATGAGTTTTATATCAAATCCACTGGTTTATTTAGAAGTAATAGCTATTCAAAATTTATAAAATGCTGATATAAATTTCAGATTCGCTAAATTAATTATGATACTTCTCAATTAAAAAACTGATTTATTTACCTATTTATGTACTTACTTTTAAAAAAAAATCTGCTACCTCTCATCTGGCTACAAAAAAATACCTTTTTTCTTTGCTGCAGTTTTATTTCGTATAAAATTTTAATAGATTTATCTACTTTATATTGACATAGTAAATGGAATGAGTCAATACAGAAAAAAGTCTCTGAAATATTTATCGATCAGAAAGAAGAAGAGTTAAATGATACTTTTGAAAAGATAAATTAAATTGGTAAGTATTCACAGTGATTATTTAAACAACTTTAGAATTAGTATTGACATTTATAATTTGAAAGTTTAAAATTAATATAATGTAATGTTCGATTTATTGAAGTATTAATTACCTATAATCGTGCAACGAATGAATACATTAACTACTCTAATTTTATATAAAGCCAGTCACATTGAAGCAATAATTCAATGATGTATTGTTAAAACACGATGAAAAAAGTTTGGTCTAATTTATCTGACACAATTAAATAAGAAGTCCAGTGGATGGTTAGTTTGCATCTAAATCAGCTCTGTATCGTAATTTAAATGGTAATTCAATAAAGTTTCAATAGGCTACTTCGTTATCAACTTAAAAGTAATTATATCTCATTTTATCTATTCAATTTACGTTATTTATGTATGTTTGGATAAAAACTTTTGTGTCTTACTTTTTAAAGGTTATTTACAAAAATACATCAAATAAATTTGTGAAAAAAATCTATAGATGAGTCAATATTTTCAATTAATTCAATGAGATTAAAAGTGAGATTAAAAATGAGATTTCATAAAAATATGAAAGAAAAATAGTATCAGTTTTTTATAAATATTTATTGCAAACTTTTTGACAAAATGTTGTAGTAAAAAATATCTAGATAAACATTTTACGACGGGCCACGTTCCTCTTCACTTTCCGAAAATGACTCTTGATCTAACGGCAAAGGTGGTGCCGATTCCTCAAGGATAATATCTTCAGACGGTGTTATTCCTTGGAGGAACCTTGCTTTTTCCTCAATCTCCGGAATTTTTTCATGAATCAGCTTTTCTACGTCCACCTTATCAAGTTCATCTTGAAGCCGTCTCCTGATAGGTCCCTCAATGGCATCCATAATTTGATATCTTTTGACCAGATAAAAAAAAAATAATAATAAAAATAAAGTAAAGCATAAAAATGATAAATAATGATATAAAACCAGGATTTAAGTTTTCATACAAAGACAAATTTTTAAATAAAAACTTACCGTAATAAATTAGGTAATATATTTATTCCTGCTTCTATAATGTAATCCACAGTACCTGCACCGTGTATTCTCGTTTGAATATTACCAAGCTCAAGATTAAGCTCTTCTAGAGATGCGCGTTTCCGGGTATCCACAGGCTGACTTAATTTTACTTGCACTCGGAAATACTGAACCGTGAACGAGACTGTTCCGGCCCTGGAGAGAAAACCCCCGATCACACCCACTTCCCAGTGTGTTTTACCTTCAATCTCTTGTGTTCCCACATCCAGTAATGCATAAACCTTTAGTTTTAATTTTAGTTACTTAATTATTAAACTTAATAATAACCCATATAATATTTATTAACGGTAATTTTTTACGTATAAAACTCCACTGTTTTTCTTTAACCATGAGAAATTGAATAATTGAATTTTTTGACTTTGAACTTCCTCGCGGTGGATTTACGGATCTTTTGAAAACGAAAAAATGAATATTTGCATTTTTCATTGAAATTTTCCAAACATCAATTTTTAAAGTATGATACTATTTTAATTATTAAAATCTATAACAAAGTGAACAAAGTAAAAAAAAATATCATGATATAATATTTATATATTTTTCTGATATTTTATAAAAATTTGTAAATTTTAACTTTTGATCAACGATTTAAAAGTGGTGCAGTGATTTTTCAATATTCTTAAATTTTTTTCATACTGTGCATAAAAAGCAGAACAATTTCAATACCCTCGATACACACCTCGAAACAATTACCTTTAATAAATATCATTATTGCTATTATATTAAACTAAAATGAGTATACCGTTCCATTTTCCATACTGAGGGTAATGTTACCCATACGATAAAAACTAGCAAGTCCAGTAATCCAAGTATAGCTTGAGGTGACAGTAAATATTCCAACACTCTGAGAATAATCCTTGAGTCTATAGGGGTCATATCCCATATCCGAAACTTGTTTGCGTGCCTCAGCAACTGCCATGTCAAAAGGCGAAATCGAATTTGGAAAATACTGCGGCAATTGGGATATTTGTTTGTTTACTTCACCTCTGAAATTAAATAAAAATTCATCATCAATTGATAACTTTGATTAAATTATATTTAATAGATTGTAAATTAATTAATGTAACGCTAGACTGCGACGGAAAAGTTATTAGTTTCTCAATTATCTAGAAACTTAATAGGCTCTTTGGGCCGATGCACTTTCTCAAGTTGGGTGTCATGCTGAGCTAATCCTTCAATAGCTAGGTTCAAATAACTTTAAACTTGTTTATTCAAGCATCTGAAACTAACTATAAACTTTGTCAATTATTTAGTGGATCTTACCTTATATTTGTATTTACTTCGTTAAGAATAAACGGTTTAATGCTATCGAAAATGAAAGCTCCAACAGAATTTAATACACTTTGAAGTACTGCTCCTAGAAAGCCAAGATTCTTAAAATCCATATCAATATTTACAAATGTTAAATCCATATCAATATCTTGGGCATGTAGTTTTCCGTCTGTTCCAACTTGAAGCTTTGCCAGCCCTTGAATATTCACCCCGGTTAATTTAACAGTGAAATCTCCAGATGATCCTGACAGCCACGACGAAAGTGTATAGAGACCTCGAATATCAAGAGTTTCAATACTCAAGGCTACTGATACCTGATTTATAGAAAAGAAAAAAGATTTTTAGATAATTGTTTAGAAGTAAGGGTCACTCTATTTTAGGCCATAAAAATTGAAAAAAAATAGATACTTCTCATTTAAGATAAATATTATCAAAAATATTCAATTAGTTTTGGAGCTTTAAATGTTAAAAAGTTTTTCAAATTTTTATGACATAAACATTTTTTTCTGTACTGAGAAATTTTTGATTCAAACATCTAACATCTAAATAATATTGTGTTGTGTATAATAAGATCCTTGTAACAGCGATCTACGACATATACTTTGAAAACGGTATTATTAGCATTTATTGACAATATAAGATATGAAAGAGAAAAGTATGTATGTTTTATATATTTTTACTCAAACATTTTGTTTTGTACGATTTCATTTCTTGTTGTCAAACTTTATCGTGCTATTCAACACGATTGTATTCAATCATAACAAATAAAATTTTTTATGAATACGAATATCAATATTCTTACTCTAGAATAATCTCGTTGCTACTAGGCTGCTACGTAATCAACTCTTGATATTAATATTTGCTGAAACTTCTGTTGATAGTATAATTGACTGTTCATTATTTCAGAAAATATATATACTGACTGTGAATTTTAGCAAAATTTATTGGTTGATTCATTCAGTTTATTGGCAATTCATTTATTTTAGTACGAAATATCAAATATGCATAGAAATATTGGAAATATAATTCAAACACGTATGGCTTTCTGCTAATTAAATAAAATTATCAATTGACTAATTAATGAAAAAAAAAAATCCTCTTTTCATAATTGACAAATGAACAAACTTATGTAAAGGTTATATTAAAAAAATCTATCAAATGATAAATTTTCATAATATATCTTGAATAAAAAAAAGTTGTTATAAAGTACACTAGTTATAAAATAAATTTATGTTGTTCCATTTTTTCTTATATCGAATTTAAAAATAAATATAACCAAATTATTCTTATTCGAAGGTAAGTAAGATCGCAAATATGTCTTCCAGCGTTCTATAAAATCAATATTTTCTTAAGGATCCTATTATATATCTTGCTCTACTTGCCTTTATATCCAAAATATAAATTCATATTATTCGTATATTATGTAGATATGTACATTTTACGTATAAAAATATAAAAGAGTAAGAACAAATATCAATTTCAATATTTATAGATATTAATATTTTACAATACTACCTATCAACAATTTTGATCTTAAATTATTTTAAAGGGGTGGGGGCATCTCTACAGAGAATTTCTCTACATTTTATAATGCCTCAGCAGAAATCTTTATTTTAAAAAACTCTCAGTATAAATCTCTACAATAAAAACAAATCAATTTAAAAAATCCTTCATTTGAAAATCTCTCAGGAAACAATTGATGAAAATGAACCTTCTCTATATCGTAAAACTCTCAGGCGATGCATCTCTCAGACACAAAAGCTCGATATTTGTTAAATTCATGTGTATTCTTTTTTTATTAAAATAATCAAAAATATAAAGTTTTTTGAGACCTCAAAATGTGATCGTCCGATGAAAACTAGATTAAAAAAAAAATATTTTATAGATGTTATAATTATTAATAACTAAAACTTTATATTTTTGATTATTTTAATAAAAAAAGAATACACATGAATTTAGCAAATATCGAGCTTTTGTTTCTGAGAGATGTATCGCCTGAGAGTTTTACGATATTTTATTTATTTATTTATTTATTGAGAAGTTTCATTTTAATCAATTGTTTCCCGAGAGATTTTCAAATGAAGGATTTTTTAAATTGATTTGTTTTCATTGTAGAGATTTATACTGAGAGTTTTTTAAAATAAAGATTTCTGTTGAGGCATTATAAAATGTAGAGAAATTCTCTGTAGAGATGCCCCTACCCATTTTAAAGAAGTTTAAGAAAAATATTCAATTGTTTAATAAAAGTTTTTTCTATGATATAAACAGATAGTTTTTTTAATTAAAATGCTTAAAAAGTTGAGCAAACTTTATGTATTATTATGAGTTTTACAATTCTATATTTTTAGTATTATTTTAATGCAAAAATTTTACCACTTTTTTTTGTTAATAGCTATGAAAATTTTTCGGCTCGATTAAAAAATTCTTAAGAATAGCTCAAGATGAAAAAAGTTTTCAAATTATTCATGAAAAATTTATTTTTTTTTGTTCCTCTTTCTCATCGTTATATCATTTTCTAGATTAAAATTTATATCGTTTTTGTAAATGACAAGTTGGTATTTTGATTTCCAGAGATTGCTTGAGATTTTTTTTTACTTTGAAAGTTTATCCGTTACATGTTTTTAAATAATAACATTTTTAAGTTTCTCTTTGAGTTAAATGCAATAACTTATAACAATTTCGAAGCAATCAAAATAAGCCTGGATAAAATATTTGTCAATTAATATTTTATAGTTAGGTATACCATAGCTAGTTGATCAACTTATAACGTTTTAAAGAATTTAAAAAAATAGTAATTTAATAATTTGATTAAATCTTCAAATATATTTGAGTTGATAAAAAAAAATTAAATAATTTAAGTCGCGTTTATGTTCATTTTTCTGAATAAAGGTATTGCTATCATTTGAAAATTTTTTATTTTTTCTTACTAGGGCTTCGCCCGAAAACTTAACTGTAAAACCTGATGTCATTGTATGTTCGGAAACCTAGTCACTTATGTGTTACTCTTTCTATTCGCTTAATAATTATGATATCTACTACAACCACAGCCATATTAATAGAGCTGATGGTGTTATTATGTATGTGAGAAAGTCATTACAATATATACCAATGACTGAAGTAGTTGGTGATTTAAAAGTTGTCTCAGTCAAAATAAAACTAAATAACAATAAATCCATCAAGGTATCTGGTGTATACAGATGCCATGATGTAAATAAAGAATCTTTTGTTAATCTACTATCAACATATTTGTCGGATAAACACGGAAAAAATCATGTTATTGCTGGAGACTTTAATTTTAATCTTCTAAGTGTTGATCAATTAACAAATTTATTTATGTCTACTCTTCTTGATAATGGTTACCTCCCCTATTTCAATGGAACTACTAGACCTCATGATTTCGGAGGTTTACGCATAGACAACATATTTGTAAAAACTAATTTTAGTGATATTAAATCTTTTACCTATACTAATGTATTTACAGACCACTACCCGATCTTTGTATCTTTAAGTGTTGATACTCATCACCTTAAAAACAAACACGAGTGTTATATCATAGATTATACTAGACTAAAGAATTTAAGTAATCAAGCTAACTGGTCTACACTATTAAATATACAAGATCCAGAAGAATTTTTTGATATCATCAATAAATTAAATCTGCTAATTAAAGACTCTACAAAGATAGTGAATAATAAAAAGTGCAATACTAAAGCAAGAAGCAATTGGATCATAAAAGGTATCATGATATCTTGCAAGACCAAAGAACTCTTATACAACGTATGGAAACGTGATAAAAATAATATTAAGCTAAAGAATGAATATCATAATTATAATAAAATTTTAAGTAAATTAATCAAGGCTGCTAAAAATTTATATGAGACTGATAGAGTTAAAAAGTTCTGTAAGGATAGTAAAAAAATATGGAAATTTGTTAACAGTAAATTAGGCAAAAATGTAATGAACAAAAATGAAATTGACAGTATTGTATGTAATGATGAAATTATTAATGATAAGAAAATTATCGCTGATAGTTTTGCTACGTTTTTTACTGATATTGGTGAAAATTTAGCTAAGAAAATTAAAGTTAAAGAGTGTAATATTGAATCGCGTATACAACAAAACTGTAATAGTCTTTTCTTAAAACCAACTAGTCAAACTGAAATTGAAAAAACTATACTAGAACTAAAAGATAAAAACGGAGGTGTTGATTATATACATAGTAAAATACTTAAACATATTTCAAAGGATATTAGTCGTCCCCTGGAATATGCTTTTAATATCTGTATTTGCAATTTGGCCTGAGGCTTTAAAAAAAGCTGATGTCATACCAATATTTAAATCTGGTAATAAGCATTTAATGACTAACTATCGGCCAATATCACTTATCTCTAATTTGGCTAAACTCTTAGAGAAAATTATACATACTAGATTAATAGAATTTTGCTCTAAAAATAACATTTTATCAGAGAAGCAATTCGGTTTCGTTAAAAATAGAGGTACAATATATAGAGGTACAATAAATAGATGCTCTTACTTTTACCACAAAAAGCATATATAATAATATAGATAAAAACATTCCAACTGTGTTAGCATTCCTCGATTTGACTAAAGCCTTCGACACTGTAAATCATAACATTTTACTTGATAAGCTTTGGAAATACGGCATACGTAGTATACCACACCAACTTCTGAAAAATTACTTGAGCAATAGAACACAATGTGTTAAATTAAATAACTATACTAGTGAAACTAAAACTATTAAAGTTGGGGTTCCGCAAGGCACGATTCTTGGGCCTTTGCTGTTTTTATTATACATAAATGATATTTTTAAAGTGATACCAAGCAATGCTATAGTTTCTTATGCTGATGACACAGCTATTTCTTGTACTGGAATGAAGTCCAATATAAATTAACTGATTGGCTTAATAAGATAGATATATGGCTCAGAGAAAACCAACTATCTCTTAATGTGGAAAAATCTACTTTTATTACCTTTGGAAGCTACATAGACAGTATTCCAAAAAAGTTCGATTTAAAAATAAATGGTAAGCCTCTGACAAGAGTTGATAATTGTAAATATCTAGGGATATATTTTGATAAGCACTTGAAGTGGGATAAACATGCCTATGAATTATCTAAGAAGCTTAACTATTTCACTTTCCTCTTTTACAAGCTCAGCCAGGTACTTAATTCTTCTATTTTAAAAACTATTTATCATGGACTGTTTGAAAGCATAATAAACTATGGCATTGTTGCATGGGGAGGAGCCTATAACAATTCAATTAAACCTGTCATATCTCTTGAATATAAAATAATTAAAAAGCTATGTATAAATAATTACGACAATATCCCCTTGACAATAAGAGACTCATTTATAATAAATGCATTAACTTACTACTATCAAGAATGTAAAAGCCTATTCTATGAAAAATGTACAAATACAAGATCTAAGTTACTAGTTCTACCAAAAATAAAAAAAAACTATTAGTACACAGAATGCTTATTATGTAGCAATTAAATATTATAACAAACTCCCTGCTGATATGAAAACTATAGACTGTAGTAAAAAATTGTTAAAAAAAAAGTTGTTACTGGATAAGAAACCTTAATGATTAACATGCTTAAAAAATGTAATGGAAAATGCGAGTATTTGATTGGATATTTCTTTTTCTGATAATTATTTATAATTTTGTATTTCTTTCTCTATAAATTTATTACTTTTTGTACTTATTATCTCTTTGCATTGTATTATCGACAAAAATTTTGTAAAAAGTATATGTATTATAAAATTGTTATTTTTGTACTAGTTCTATACACAGGTGTCATTACACCTCGATAGAATTCCTTACCAGATAAATAAATAAATAAATAAATAAATATAGATATAATATATGCATATATATAATATAATAATATACACTCATATATTATAATATACACTCATCAAGACCTTTCATTTGAGTACCCACATGCATTTTGATATACCCTCGCGACCTTACATTCATTCTGGAAACACTATGTAAGCATTCAGGAAACTTCATGTAATCATACTGATTCCAGAACGTTTCCAGAGTGTGATTGTTACATTTGTCCATCATGAATCCAGAGTAAAACCAGAGTGAATACATACTAAAACCACAATAAAATCATTCTAAATCCAGAATTGACCTTGAGTGAATACATACTGGAACCAGAATGAATACATATTAAAACCAGAAGAAAACTCGAGTAAATCCATAACAGAATCACAATAAATACATATAAAAACCAGTATAAAACTTGAGTAAATCCATACTGGAATCAAAATGTAATTTTAGTGAGTACATACCCAATTCAGAAAGAAAACATACCAAAACCAGAATGTAACCAGAGTGGATACATACTATAATCCGAATAAATACATGCCAAATCATGAATATATCCTGAATGAATACACGGAAAAAAATAAATAGCCCGTACTCGGATTCCGGTTAATTTTTATAGTTTCAAACAGTAAAGCGGACATCGGGGTTGCACAAATGTAAATATTACAAAACTTAATGAAGAAAGTGTAAAAGCTACAATTTATAATTTAATATCGAAAATAAGTGATTAGTAGCTGTCAATATTGTAAATAACGACTCTCTCATCTTAAAAAATTATAGTTTCAAACTATAATAAATATCATTTTCGGATATAATTTATAAAGTTCGCTATGTGAATTAACAAAAAAATTAACAATAAAAAAAATCATTGATAAAAAATTTTTTCTTCATTTTGTATTTTTAAAAATTTTTTTTTTCTGATATTTTTTTTTTAGTTTGTTTCATTTTTATTTTTTTTTTATATTGAATTTTACATTTTTTATATATTTTATATTATATATTATCGTTGAGCTACAAAATTCCTTAGTAAAAAAACTTTAAAATTTTTATGAGTGTCAATTTCCAATTCGAATAACTTTTGAAGGATTGCATTTATCAAAAAATTATTAGAGACCTTTTTTGAAGAGCGTTCAATTTCCTACAAGAATACCTTGTGATCCAAACAATTCAACTATTTGTTAAAGAGCTACAAAATTCCAAACTTAGCACAAAAAAATTTCCCATATTAATTAAATGGAAAATGGAAAATTGTGATGAGGCACAACTTAATATTAAAATTAAGAGCTCCCGTTTTACCAGGCGCCTTTTTTCGGTATCCTGAACAATATTTTCCGTATAGTTTTCAAAAAAAAAATAGTCGATTTTTTTGATACAGCCTATTCTTTATATATAAGCTTTTGTAATGTAAGATATTTATCATATCCTACTTTTCTAGCCTTAAAAAAATATATTGAACAAAAAATATAATATTACAGAGAAAGAAAACAAGATATTAATAAGTTAAAACCAATGATCAGCCAAAATTTCACGGAAAAATCAATTCAAGTCTTAATATCTCGCTTAATATTGATCTTAGCGATTTGGTCTATAGGACTTTTTTTGTAGAAAATTAAATTCCCTAAAAGTTTGTTATTCACATTTTTACCGTAGCTTTTGTTATTTACGAGATAAGTGCAAAAAAACGCGAATTTGATGGAAAAATCAGGTTCAGTGGCCCGTACTGCCTCACCAGTGTGAGTTACGACTTTACCGCAATGGGCACTTTTGTAGAGCGATCAATTCTGAGAAAGAACCATCTTCGGTCAAAGTGATCCCATGAAATGCCGCTGAGCTTAAGATATTCAAAAATTAAAAATCAAAGTTTTTGTGTATTTTCAATGAGAAATCTTCACACGCCTTGTTTGAGGACTTAAATTAATATTAAGGGCTCAAACTTTCAAGGAATTTTTTTTTGGGTATTTCCAACAAGAATTCACGATGGGACCGAAAAAAAAAAAAAAAAATTAGGAAAACGGTTGACCCTAAAGGCCATCCCTGCAACTTCCCGCTAATTCCGTTAATACCTGGCCGCTTTTTTGAGCTCTTCGAGCTCAAAAGTACAATCTGTGTGTTGTTTTAAGCTCTCCGAGCTCAAAAAGATACCTTTTCTATGCTTTTGAGCTCTTTGAGCTCAAAAGTCTGATAGAAGTTTCATGGAACACTATTTTTTGAATGTTCATACCGCAATAACTTTTGAATGAATGAACCGATTTTTACGCGGTTGGCGGCATTCTACGTAGTTTTTTAAGCCTTATAAATAATTTCTAAGTTTCAATTGGTCAAACTAGAAATTTCGGAGTAACTCTGAAAAACACTTTTCGGTTTTCTTTCGTTCACGATATCTCTCGAACGAATCAACCGATTTTGACCAGCTTGGTGGCAATCGACGTGGTTTTATGATGTTAAGAGCTGATTAGTTTTTGGAATCGATCGGTAGAGCTGTTTGAAAGTTATTCCAAAAAATGTCGAAGTTATGTTGAAAAAATCCTTATTTCCAAATATTTCGTCGAGGATATCTCTCGAACTAATCAACCGATTTCCACGTTTTCGGCGGCAATCGACGCGGTTTTTTAACTTCTCAAATTATTCTATATCATCAAAAACGATCCGAGAAGAAATGACGAAGTTATGTGAAAAAAACACTTTTTTCGGTTTTTTTCGGTTTTCTTTCGTTCACGCTATCTCTCGAACGAATCAACCGATTTTGATCGGGTTGACGCCGATCGGCGTGGTTTTTCAAGCTTAAGGGCGGATTAGTTTTTGAAGTTGATCGATAGAGCCGTTTAAAAGATATTCCAAAAAACTACTTTCAAAAATGATTTTTTTCTTATTTTTTTTAAGATTTTTCAAGATTTCTTAAAATCTATCGGTCCGAATCGGTTCAAATTCTCAGGAAATCTAAGTTCAGCGTAGCCCTTTCGAATGGCGCCAACCGCGATGAAATCGGTTCAACCGTTCAAAAGTTATAAGCGAGTCACATAGTCACATAGTCACACACACACACACACACACACACACACACACACACACACACACACACACACACATACATACATACAGACATAGTGACAACATCGCGGGGGTAGTCAGGGAAGCTTCCTGTGACCTTCAAACGTCGAGATCTGATGAAAACTCGATTTTTGCCAAACGGGGTAAAAACAATAACTTCCCGATTTTTGAAAATCTGAGATTTTTAGCGGGAAGTTAAAAAGTAAAAAAAAATCACCCTAATATATATATATATATATATATATATATATATATATATATATATATATATATATGCAACAGACTATTATAAAAATGAAAATGTCGACTTACAATTGTAAAAATGTATATAATTTTTTGACAGATTAGAAAATAATAGAATAACGAAAAAAAAAGATTAAAAATAAAGAAAAAAATAACTGATCTATATTTTCATAGCTTCATTGTAGATTTCTTTTCTTCCATGTATGCAAAAAAATAAATAAATTGAATTTTCTAATATTGATTGGGGCTTACCTGCATCAATGCTATTTCTGACTGTACGTGTTCAATCCTAAATTTCGAGAGACCATACACTTTGACGGATTTGAAAGTCATAGTGTACATCGAAAACGAATGTTTCATATCTGGAACCGTCATTGGATCAGGTATAGGGGCGCCCGGAAGTCCGATAGGATCCGGCTGCTGATAATGCTTGAGAATTAATCGAATCTGGTCGCCTAATTGCTTTTCTCCCTGAGCCAATTTTATCTTTGTGTCATTTCCTACAATAAAATTTCAATTACGTATGCCGATATTATATTTTATTCTTTTTTTTTAACAATAGAAATGAGAACAATACAATAAATCAATTTCATTTTAATTACAATTACTCGTTGATAATTATTGGAAATTCTGTAAGAACAGTATTTTATTGAGATAAAAAAGTTTTCGCTAACTAACTTATGCTATAAAAAAAAAAAGTATATAAATTAAATTTCGTACCTTTAGTGTTACAGCTACAGAGAAAAATCCCACCGATAAAAATGAATAATTGAATAAATTCCATTTCACTAAGTTCCAAAGAGTGAACACGTCTCTACAGCAACCGGAACTGATTTATTTTAACGTACGTTTGAATGACCATGCCGTCAACTGATACTTTAGTAATGGATATACGTTATATTGGACAGAGATGCGTCAGTAAATTAAACGAGATACTATCATTAGGTCATTGAGAGCGAGGGTCATTCGCTTATCTTTGTTCTTTCATTTTTTCCCATTTATTCTTCTGGGAAATGTTTTGCTTACCTTAAACTCTGTGATTCGACTGTCAACAAATATTTTAAAATCTTTTCTATATTTGTCACTAAAATTATTTTACTAAGAATAATAATATTTTTTTTATCTTTTCAATTTTTTAGTTATTATAAAATGACAATGATGATGCAAAATTTAAATAAAGTGGAACAATAGGTCACCTATTTATCCAACGTAGATATTAAGCATTGTCGAAAATTTTGTATCACTTTTTGTGTAACATATAATACAGAATAAAACATATATGAAAGCATAAAACTGTTTTTTTGTAAAGTTTACCTCTATTGCTTCAAATTTATCATTTTTATTTTGTGAAATAAAACATATTTACTAAACTTTCAATTTATTCAAAGAGTATTAAAGAGATGGAATAAACAATTATATTTTTAGAAATTTTTTTATTTTTAATTTAAATTACAACATATCGGCGAGAATATTAAATATTTTCAACAATAATGGAAGGTTTTAATAGTTATGGGCACTGATACATTCCATTGTAAAGCTATAAACTTTCATAACTATCTTACACTTCTACCATTATAACTGTTGTCCTAATTATTATATTTTTATCAAATATTAAGACGGAGAGTTCAGCTTCGAAATACACCTTATTTATAAAAAATTTTCAGCTTTTTGAAAAAATATCTAATTCGTCTATATAACTATAATAATATGAACTTTTTTTTTTTAATCGTAAATAACTAAATAATAAATATTTTTAACAGAAAGCTGATTAGATTAGATATTTTTTTATCACGTCATGCAAAAACAATTTTTTCAAACTCTAAATGTATTTAAAATTATTTCTGTTCAATTAAGAAACGTCATTCATATAAAAAAAGTAAATTATTTTCTTAAACACAATGTGGTATAGTGATATCTGTTTTAAGTGAGCGTTATAAATTCTACGTTACGTATAGTATTTATTAGGTTCAAATAATTTGAGACGGTCTGTCCAAAAGTAAATAACAATACACATTATCAATTTTTGATAGTTTTTAAAATAACTGTTGCTGGTTATTATAGCGACTATTCAACAATAACATGACTATTTTTAAATGATATTTTTTCGTTTTTGTCATCATCATCATTCTCATTTTGATCTTCTTCCTCACCCTTATCTTCATCTTCAGCGTCATCTTCATCTTCGTCACCATCTCCATATTCTTCACTACTAACGTCAATGCTATTATTATCGTCATCGTCATCAATATCAACATCTTTGATGTCCTCCTCTTCATTATCTTCATTAAGATCATTCTCATTATTTTCTTCGTCTACATCTTTGTCTTTATCGCGATTTGTGTTTTTAATTACTTTGTTATTCAAGCTTTCTCTTAATTTATAAATTTGAATCTTATCATCATTTGAATTAATTTCTTTGTCGTCGCTACAAACGGAATAGTTGTCAGGTACAATTTCAATAACTTTTTCTTTATGATCGAATATATCTTCATTGACACCCTCAGAGTTCTGTGAAAAAAAAAAATATATCTATATTTATACATATATCTGTACAATTAAAAACATTTTTCAAACTTCTTAAACTCTTTTATCATAGTTTGAAATTAATACATAATGAAATATCCATTATCAATATAATTTTATTTGGTATGAAATATAATGAACTACACATAGAATTTTATTATAAAAATAATTAAAGCTTCTATGAAATAATACACACATTAAAGATATTTTTTTTAGTAAAATTTAATATGTAACGATAAATAAAATTCTCACAAGTTTTAATTATGGAATAAATATGTAAACTAACACTAAGAAAGCAAATAATAGACTGTTAATTTTTTTTTTTTAACACACCTAGACCTTGTGTATAATTAATGATTTGGAGCAGACAAGTAACAACTGGTGGTTAATAAAAACATTCAAGATGGTTAGCAAGGTCGTTAGGTGAGAAAATTAGATAAATAAAAAATTCACCGATAAAAAATAGGCTCCGTAGATTCATTTGAGACTGATGATAATTCTAATACTTTCTTACAGGTGGAATTTGGTCGAGACTGATGAGAGATAGCGTCATTTTCCCTGATAAGACAACTGGAACTTCGTTATTTTCCTCAAAATTTTCAGCTTGAGTTTTTGAATCCGTAACTAGGAGTTCGCATTGCGATGGAAGCGCACCTTCAAGATAAATTGGCTTCGGTGGTGATTTCTCACGCTCAAAATGACTAAATCACAAAAATATTAAATATATATTAATAGTGTACAAATAGCCTGTAGCTGATACGTGAATACATAAATATAACTATTTATTTAATGTCATTTATCATTTTGTTAATTTTAAATTAACTTACACAACGAATCATTTTTTTTTTTTATGAAAAAATAACATTATACGAAAATAATAAGCCCTTGATTAGTTTTTTAACAATAAAATTAGATAAAAATATTTTTTTTTTATTTATTCAAATAACTGATAACTTAAAAAATGAAGTTGTAAGTGATATTTCATTAAAAATTTTTTGACTAGGAAAGAAAAAAAAACCTTATTATGTCTAATAATTATTTACTTAGGTGAATGAGATATTATTGGTGTTGAGGGTCTACTGATTTTTTGCCCTCCTTCGCAATTTGCGGTCATTTCCATCCCCATGACTTTCACTGTAGGTGATGATCGATCTAATTCTTCAACACTGCAACAATTGCTATCCGTACATTCTTCCTATAAACCAAAAAATTCATTTGTAATTTAACAAATGAGACAATAATTTTTCGCTTTAATTTGTCTAATATCAATGAAAAAGCAATAAAAATTAAATCATAAAGTTATTAATTACTTATAGTAATAATAATAATAACATTTAAAATGATTAAAAACATGCTTTTATATTTTATCTGTTTATAAATTCAAAACAGATGTAATCATCTAAAATACAAGTAAATAAGTTCATCATTTAAATTTTAGAGTAAATATCTATTAATAATTAAATCTAAATTTAATTAAATGGATCAACCAGCTATTGAATAAAAAAGATTAATTTGATTACTGATTAAAATATATAATAAATACCACTCGCGTATCGTAGGACGAGGTGAAGCATAAACAAATACAGAAACGTGCGTATCTAGTTATTCAAAATAACTAAAAATAAAAAGCAAATAATAACAATAACTTTTCGAAACGTGTCTGATAAACCTGTGTATCTTGCTGTGAAGTCGGATTCTGTGCAACTGTACGAGATAGGTTACCCATTTGTACAACAATTCTCTCCATAGCGGCTTCCGTGTCGGCCAATCGTTGAATTAATTGATCTACCTCTATGTCTCCTGCAGCTTCTAGTGCCCAGCATGTGCAACATTACCACACTGATTCAGATCATCAACTCTCGTGCAATTTTATTAATTAACTATCATGATTTTTAGCTATTATTTATTATTTATTTATTTACTATTTTGATATACGAGTACTGTTAAATGCTTATGATATTATTATTATCGCGTTCTTATCTTTAATTTAAATTCAAGATTATTTTCATGTCGCAAAATACATATATGGTGATAGGTGAGACAAGAATGTGTTGTAAATTCATAAAAATATTAAGGTGACGTTTAAACATATATAAATATAAATATTTATTACTTACGTTGTTTCAGCTCATCAATAGTCGGAGTTCGTTTAGTTAATTCTGGGGATTTTTCTTTACGATAATACGGCACTCCAGTTATAGCACTTGTCAATATTTCTGGATTAAAAACTCGATCACGAAATTCTTTTTCAGCTTCGGGATTTGAATATTCACGATAAATATCATTATTCGGATTTTTTCTTAATACCTGAAAAATAAAAAGACAAATTATTTATTTTTATAATTTAGAAAGAAAATATAAAAAAAAATTTAATCAAATAAAAAAATCTATACCTTGGTGATTGTATAGAGAAAAAATAAAAGAATTCCAACAGTATACAGTGGCATAATGATTCCCATACTGCTACCACTTCCGCCCTGAGGTGTGATTACACGGCCTGGACCACCCATTGGTGGTCTCATTTTATGTGAAAATACTTGTTCAGGTCTTCCTTCTACTCTTGGTACAATATGTGAAGAAGGTATTGCTCTACCACGTTCTCTCATTGCTGGATGCAAACCTCCCGCATGGGGAGGTAAACGACGCTCTTGTTTAATTGGAGCTAAAAAAAAAAAATTTACTTTGTTAATAAGCAGTACATGACATGATTCTTGATAACAAAAAAAAGCTCATTGTTGAGATTATAAAATTATTAGGTAAAGATTAGTAAGTATATTTTATAAATAAAAATCATCAGTAATTTTAGGAAACTATTCTCTGTATACTTGATTTTTTGGCAGTACACCAAAATTGAATGAACAACTTGAGCTAGCAATCCATATATATCTACTGACCTTTTCAAAGGTGGAATCCTTTGAATTTTATTTCATGTTAGTTTCCATAAAGAATTAATAATTAGTAATAAGTAACAAATTGTTATTAATTTCACTCAATATTAAAGAAGCTATTAATTAGCTATATTAGTCAAAAATTAATAACAAATTTTTAAGTATAAACTCTTACTGTGTGGCATTAAAATATGATATCTTATAAGATGCGGAGTTCCTAATCGTGATAAAGATACTCCAAAATTAATTTTAAGACATAATGAACTATTAAATGACCGAATTTCTTCAAGTACTTGTTTATATGTTTTTCCTAATTTTTCTTCTTCAGCCAAAAATGATGACAAGTCAATACCACAACGTGATAATACTTGTTCACGACAGAAATTAATACTTTGGGGAGATAATTTATTTATATTTACAATATCTCGTACTCGTGGATCAACTTGATGGTGATTCAATATATTTTTACACATTTCTTGTAAAATATCCACTGCGTTGACATCCGTTTCAAATATTAAATCACAGCATACTAAATGATAATTAATTTAAAGATATCAATACAATTTTTTCCGTTCGTCAATGCTAATTTTCAGAATCATTTCTGAATTCACTTGAACTTTAAAAATTATTTAATATTATAAGTAATTAATATAATAATTAAATAAGCTTACCAGATCCATCAATAGGTGAATGAGGAGTATTACCAGGTCCAATAAGCATCGGATAAAATATTTTTGGCCATAATATAGCAAAACAACCAGCAACAACTGTTAAAACAATTAATGTTTTACGTGGCCCAAAATCACTTTCACCAGACATTTTATTTTGTACTGTGTCGTTCGCTATTCGCTGATAATGTCGAGTTTTATCCATTATCATTTACTTGTTTTTTTTTTTTGCCTATTTTTATTATTTATCTTTTATATTGTTCGATATATTTTCGAAGTTCGTAGCATCCAGGTTGATCCAGGGACACTACTCACCACTGATAGTAAACGACCAAAGAATATAGATGATCAGGCTTTTCGCTATTTTTGTCAATAGAGCAAGGTCGTCGCGCTCAAGTTTTGAGCCCCTGAACATCGGAGCAAACTTTTCATTTTTTTTTATTATAAAAAAAATTTTTTTTGTTATGTAATAAAAATAAAATATATTATAACTATCAGCATTATAAATAATTTTTTTACTTAAAAATATTTATGACTCTGAAAATAGCAGACACCCGAAAATTTTTGTTTTCAAAAAAAAATTAAATATTGTAAAAAATAATTACATTAAAAAAATGCTCACAAAAACAGATCATTATCATTTGTATTTATTTTTTAAATTTTCATCTTAAATATAACTAAATATTTGAAAAATAAAATAGAAGTTTTCAAATATTTGCTACTTTATGTATACATCCCTAAATACGTTAATAATGATTGATATAATTAAAATAATATATCTATAACTATGAGTTAATTTGTATTAATAATATTAAAATTTTAAGTATAATATTAATTTTTATACTTTATAAAATAGCTACTGAGAATTATTTAAGTATGTATATTCAAGTTGAAATAAAACAGTAAATATTTCTCAAGATAATTAATTTAATTTTATTAACAACTAACACTAAAGTGAATTCCTGAATAGATATTCGTACTTAAAATAAATTCGAAATTTACAGTAAATATTTTCATTTATTTACATTAATAAATTATTCAGGTCCCCCACGCTGAAATGAAACAAAAACTAATAAATAAGCGAAAAAAAATTGAAAGAAAGTATAAATAAATTATGCTAAATATTTTACATTGATGTATGCGATTTCCTTTTCATCAATAGGTCTTCGCTGATAACGTGGTGGAATTTGAAAATCTTCAATTATTGGTAAACTGATAACACCAGGTCCAGTTGCTGCTCCTTTTGCACTAGAAAGAGACGCCCCTGAGCCTACAGATGGTGTTGTAGTCACGGACGGTTCTAAATAAAACGCATTTTATTATAAATATACTTTCACTACTCTTAAATATTTTTATTAATTTAATAAATATTATTGATGTATTAAAGATCACCTGTATTTCCTCCTTTACGAAATCTAATCATCGGTAAATGGGCTTGAACAACCTGTAAAGACAAATAACATTTTTAATCAGCTAAAATCACGTAAATTAAATAATGATTCATTTTATAAATAAGTATCCGAGTTGCTTTATATAATTTTCACAATAATATCATTAAAGAACATACCTTCCAACTCTTCGAAGCCATTATTAATTAAAATTTTTCTCTACTTAATTATTAGTATTAGAAAAAAATACAACGTGTTGTTAACTATTGATAGAAAAAGTTATTATGGTCAAAATTTGTGTTGAACAAAAACAAGAGGGCGTCTAAGTACCTGTGAAAACACGCTGATTTACTTATCTTGATTGAAATATTTACTTGCATTGTTATCAGAAACGAAATAAAAAATACTTAAAAAGAATAAACAAAAAAATTCAAATGCAAACCTTTAATTTTTTTCCAATTTATAGAAATAATTATTTCTAAGATTTTTTAGTTGTTTACTTAAGCTAATAAGTGAAAAAAAAAAAAAAAAAAACGCGTTATATTTGGTTTGATTTATAAATTTTTCAAAAATGTCAACTGAAATCACCGGGAAATCGAATAGTAATAAGAAATTAAAAGAATATCATGAATCTGAAGGCCTTTGTCACGAACGTGCAGAAAAAAATCGTCAACGAGCATTATTGTTGAAAAAATCAAAACTTTCTGCCCATTCTCATTCTCAAGAGTAAGTTGAAGATTTTTTTTTTATTCAAGATTTAAATATTTTTATAGCACACGGTGACTTAAAACCACATTTAAGTTATCTTCACACGGGACTTAACTAGCGAATTATTGCATTGTGTACCTTACTTAATTCACGCGTTTACTTATTTCACGAATAGTTTATAGACAATAATAAACTTAGAAAAGATATTTTTATACATCAAAATATAAAAAAAAAAAGAAAAAATATTATGTAATTATCTAAAAAAGCATAAGAAAACAATAAAATAGGAATAATAAATTTTCATATTTATGGTTAACTTGAGCTGTCAAAAAAATATAAACATATATACTGACTGAAATTAGCGCTTAATAAATTAGTCCAAATACCGAAGTATATATTTTTTATCTAAAGTTATAAAGTTGAAAATATTCTGTAACATTGAAACAATTTAATTAGTTATTTATTGTAGCATTATAAAATACATCAATAATAAACACAGAACAATTATCGTATTAATAAAATTAATATTAATAACATTAATTAGAATACTTGAAATTATAATGAGAACATTAAAATAATATAACAAGAGATGTATAAAAATACTTGATGAACAATTATTTAAATTTTTATACAATTTTAGACTGAGCTGCATTTTTCACAGTACAATAATTAAAAATACAATTACTATTATTTCCATGAAAAGTAATTGTACAATTATTAAAAACATAAGGTGGTTTTGTATCCATGTTCGCTGAATCCTCAACATACAAACCAACAACTGGATCGTAGAAAATTTCTTCAAAGCGAATCTCCTTGCGCATTTGGTCCTTTTGAAATAAATCTTGAGGTTAAGACTTTAATTTTTGTCCTAAGGTGTCTTCATTTTCTGCATTTGATGAACTTGAACATGGACGAGTAGATGGAGTTTGTTCCGATACTGTTGTAATTTCTGGATTCGTCACTGAGCTAGAAGTAGGAATTGGATGATTGACTCGGTTATTTAATTTAATTCCATCGCTAATCTGCTCACAAATTTTTTTTTTATTATTTAAAGAGTCAGCAACGTATCCAAAAGCAACTCCACTAGATTTCCATCCACCATGTCTTTGGAGCGTAGTTAAATCTGCACCAGCATCAACTAATAACGTCGCAGAAGTTTTGCGGATGGCGTGACCGGTAAACCCTTCAGGATTCGGCAAGTTTAGATAGGCAGCTATTTCTTTTGCTATTTTAGGGATTTTATTAACTCCAATTGGTTGGTTGACACATTTACTATTTGTATATTTTAAGAAGAATCTTTTAGTTGTATTTACTTTTGGTCTGCATTGCATATACTTTATACAAATATTATAAAACTCTCCTGTTATCGTGAATGACCTTGGTACATTATTTTTAGTTTCATCAATTTTAATATACAGCACAGACTCATCCAAATTCTTAACATCATCGACCGTTAAGTTTATAAATTCTGCTCGTCTGAGTGCACCAGCTATTCCAAAAATTAAAACTGCCTGAAATATATAATAACAAATAAATCATTAAAATTAATCAGTGAATCGGTAATTTAAAAGACGAGTCTTACTTACCTTGTAGCCTAAATAAACTTCATCGGGTGCTTTATTTAAAAACTTATTCACATTTTCTTTAGAAAAAACTAGGGATTTTTTTGATCGATGTCCTGTAGATTTTTTTTTAGAAACAACGTTAACTGTTTATACTGCCCGATATCTATTTTATTTAATGTATTTATAGTACATTTTAACATAGAATAAGTAGCCCATAAACTAGAAGGTGCATAGCTTTCCGACAGATGAGCAAAATAGGCTAATAAAACGTCCTCACAAAACGAATTAGTTTTTCCTTTACACCACTTTTTAAACAAATTGTAACGTGCCACATAAAGTTTTTTAGATTTTGCAGGCAACAAATCTAATGTTACTTAATTTTAATTAATATTTTAATGCATTAGAAATGATAAAAATGATAAACTTAAACATAAATATTATGACAGCTATAGACAGTCGTCTTTGGTCAATCGTTAACAGAAAGAGAAAAAAAAAAAGAAAGACAAAGCGTTACTGCTTTGCTTGCTCTGACATTATTTTTGTCTTTATAATTAATAAATTTTTAATTAATTTGAAGTTTTTTGATTTGAAGAGTGAATTTAGGTCACTTGTACTATAAAATAGTGTACGTTACGCGGGACTTAAGTAGCCGATTATTGAACTTTGTGAACTTAATGCACTCGCTTCGCTCGTGCATTAACTTCACACGGTTCAATAATCGGCTACTTGAGTCCCTAATATCGTAATGTACTATTTTATTCTAATAACATAAACAATTTACTCAGAAATGAAGAAAAACATAAAGATGAAGCTGTCCAAGGTAGATCTATCAAGGTACAAGGACAAACAGTTATTGATACTGGAGGTGGTTTTTTAATTGAAGACGACGATGATTTGGAGCAGCAGATGGTATTGTTGTTTTTTATTTTATTTCATAAATTAGTGGTTTGTATTTTAATATTTACATACTTTTCAGTTAAAAATAGAAGAGATACCCGCACCAATAATAGAAAATTTGCCACAATGTGAAGAATGTAAAAAAGATTTTAAGGATTCATACCTATTGCAGAAATTTGATTATGCTGTTTGTGATGCATGCAGGTACACTAAATCTATAATTTTTTTTTCTTTTTTTAAAATAAAAATAATTGTTGTTTGTTAAAATTTGTATACGGTTTTAAATAATGATATTTTTATTATTTGAAAATTATTTTAGAGATCCAGATGATAAGCATTCATTAATAACTAGAACAGAAGCAAAAGAAGAGTATTTATTAAAAGATTGTGATTTTGATAGAAGAGAACCTAATCTAAAGTATATTGTAAAGAAAAATCCACATAATCCACGTTGGGGTGAAATGAAATTGTATTTACATTTGCAAATTGAAAAACGAGCTCTAGAAGTATGGGGTACAGAAGACGATTTATTAGAAGAACGTGAAAAACGTGATGTTAAGCGCCAGGAAGGAAAATTAAAAAAATATAATAAAAAAGTGATCATTTTTTTATTTGTTATAATTAAATCAATATTTCATGCATTATCTATAAAGTAAATATTTATTATTTTTTTAGCTCAAACAATTAAGAATGGAAGTAAGAAGTTCGATTTATGATAAAACCAAAAAATCATCTCACACCCATAAGTTTGGCGAAGATAAGTACAATGAAGAAGATGATACATATACTCGTGTTTGTGTTGAGTGTAATTTTGAAGAAACTTTTGAAAAAATGTGAATATTCAGTTTGTCCGCATAGTTATTTTATACTCAAAAAAATGATTGTCTATAGTAGTTTTTTAAAATTAATTTATTGATTGAAATAGTCAAATGATACGTATATAACAACTGTATCTAGTTTTAATAACAGTTTACATAAATTTATTCAATGCTAAAATATTTTGTGAGATTAAACGATTTATTTTATACAGTATTAAAATATTAAATTCAAACAAATAATTTGTTAAGCCTATCTAGATTATTTTTTACATTTTTTTATAATACCAAACAAAAAAATAAAATGTAATTCACAACGTCGAATGATAAAGTTATAACTAATAGACAAACAATTATTCGTACATAAGCATTAAACAAATAATGTTTTATTTTGTAATAAGTTATAAATAAATTTTTTTCCATAAATGATAAATGCAACAAATGAAGTTGATATATTTCTTAAACTATTAAAAAATAAAATTTGCTTAATTTTAACGATCTTGGTAATTAATTACTTTTGCGTTGATTCCACATATTGTACTATATACACTTCTCACAAAAATTAAAGGAGCAAAAAAAAAATCCAAATTTTTGGGGGTTTTTCAACAGACTTTAACTTGAAGAAAAATGGTCCTACAGCAAATAAAAAAAAAAAGCGAATTGTAGCTCCAAGTGTTTAGTTTTTGGATCCGAGTTCCAAAATTTTTTTTCGAGTAATCTCAAGATAACCACCGAGAAAAAATTTTCGAAAGTTTTTTAGATTTTCGTTTTAGTTTACGGACTTGGAAAAAATTTTTTTGACTTGACCTTTGTAGGGATCGAATAACTTGTTTATTAAGCTTCAATTCATTTTTTTTAAGACCTCGATACGAGCATTTCTCGCTGAGATATCGGTGTTTGAATGGAAAAGGATCATTTTGTCTTTGACTATGAATATCTCAGCAACCGATAATCACACAAAAAATGTAAGGTTGGTTTCAAAAATTTGAATAAATTCTCTACAAAGATCAGCTATTGATTTAAAAAAAAAAAAATTTTTTTAAGTCCGTAGACTAAAAAGTAAAACCAAAAAATTTTCGGAAATTTTTTGTTTGGTTATTTTCTTGAGATTATTCGAAAAAAAATTTTGGAACTCGAATCCAAAAACTAAAAACTTGGAGCTACAATTTGTTCTTTTTTTTTTTTTTTTTTTTTTTTTTTATTTGCTGTTCAACCATTTTTCTTCAAGTTAAAGTCTATTTATAGAAAATCCCCAAAAATTTGAATTTTTTTCTTGCTCCGATTCTTTCTTGTATGTATTACATTTATGTATGTATGTATTACATTTATCTACTTCACATTAATTAATTTTAATTAAATTTTAAGCAATAAAGTCTAAATTACACAATTGAATATCGTTTTCCATTCATCGCTTAACGTAATAAAAAAAAAAAAAAAACAATTAATGATTATCGCGGCAGTCATAAATTCTCATAAGTTTATAATTTAACATAGTATGAATAAAAAAAAAAAAATAGCGAAGTATATTCCATCTTATAATTAATACTATAATGATAATGAATACTAAGACTAACTGGCGTTATTCGTTCTTTTAAATTGTGGTGTTGACAATCGATTTGGTACTAGTAAAGATAATTTTTCATTTCCAGTTGATTTTACTGGATTACAAACAGCTGTAGATGAGCTGAAATATACATCAAATAAAATTAATAAATAACATTTTTAATTATTATGATATCAATTTTTATTAAAAATATATTTGTGATAATAAATCTTACCGATTATGTCTAAGATGACTTTTGACTAGATGACCGGCAGTAAGAGCAGCCATGAGAGATAACTCACCGGCAAGAACAGTGGCACAAACAATTCGTGCTAATTTATTAGCGTTCGTACCAGGTTCTTCTTCATGAGCACCTTTAACACCCAGCATCGCAAGACACGAACTTTGAGCTGGTAATCCTGTTCCACCTCCAACTGTACCTATTTCAATACTAGGCATTGTACAAGAAATATATAAATCATTTCCGTCTTCCCCCCAAGGCTCCATAAGTGTTATACAATTACTGCTTCCAACATTTTGCGCTGGATCTTGTCCTGTCGCAATAAAAATTGCAGTAACAACGTTAGCAGCATGAGCATTAAATCCACCAATACTACCAGCAACAGCGGATCCAACCAAATTTTTATTAATATTCACATCTACTAATGAATGAACTGAAGTTTTTAAGACAGTTGTTACGATATCAGCAGGTACAATGGCTTCACACACAACGCTTTTACCTCTTCCTTCAATCCAATTGACAGCAGCTGGTTTTTTATCAGCACAAAAATTACCACTAAGTGACAATATTTCCATATCCGTAAAATAATCTTTTATGTATTCTAATGCTTTTTCAGTTCCTTTTGATAGCATATTCATCCCCATTGCATCACCAGTTTTCCCAACAAATCGTATAAATAATTGTCTACCAGCAATGCGAACGTGAATTTTAGTTAATTTGGCAAATCTACTTGTTCCATCGAATGCCCGTTTAATTTCAGCATAATTATCAGAATTTTGAATCCATGCCATAGCTTCACTTGCACGTACAATATCTGGAAACCTAACTACTGGTCCTCGAGTCATTCCATCATCATAAACACGACTTCTTATACCGCATTTAGATATTGCTCTACATCCTCGATTTGTTGATGCAACGAGACAACCTTCGGTTGTTGCCATTGGTATATGAAATAATTCACCGTCAATTAATAATGGACCTGCGACTCCAACTGGTACAGGTATGTATCCAATAACATTTTCACAACAAGCTCCTAATACTTTAGAATAATCGTAATTGAAGTAAGGTAAATCTGACAATTCATCGTTGTATTTAGCAGCAGCGGTAATTAACAAGCGACGAATACCAACACCACGTTCCATGTCATCAACTGCTTTCTCTAATTGATAAGGAAGAATATAATTATGTTGTACTAGTTGAATCACTTCTTTATCTGTCAATCCACTGGCTCCCAACTTAAAAAAAAAAAAAAATCAATTATAAAATTAAGTATAAACTACAATTTACCATTGTAATAAAATTAATCTTACCTCAGAACGATATATTGCTAAGCAATCTTCAACACTCCTTGGTTCAGGTTCTTCTAAATAAGATGATAATTCATTATTCACTTGATCAGCATTGTTGTAAACTTTAACATCTGTTTGTACTTCTTTGTCCTCAAGTTCAATATGATTTTCATTACCAACTTCAATCCAATTGTCATTCATTTCAGTTAAAGGAAATACTGAAGTATGAATATTTGGTAAAGCATTACCAAATCTTTGTCTTAAAGAAACATCGAGAGATGTAGCGTGCATTGTATCCATATTTTCATCCAACGATTGTGTTTCAGGCGAAGTTTCTTCCTCTTCTTTGAATTGTAATTGTTTAGCAATATCACCTTTGTCTTCAATAAAAATAAATTTAAGCGCCAAAGCTAGTAAAAGTATTAAAATGACAATATTTTCTGCACTGATGGATAGCCAATTCATAAAGTGTTCTGTCAAGTCATCTGGTGTCTTCGATTTATTGTGATTTGTTATAACCACATGTGAATTTATTGGTAGAGATGTGACTTCTACCGGATTATCATCATCATTGTGTTTAAATGGCCAACGACTGAAAATTTTTAAATATAATTATTATTAAACAACAACTAAACTATTTTAGTAAAGTTTAAACTTATCGTACTAAATAAACGTATTTTAGTTTTAGAAAAGAACCATGTGAATTCTTGAGTGTTCATTCACAAACTGAATAATCAAGTGCCTTGACATCTGCAGATGATAAGAATTTTGTCTACCATTCATAAAGAAAGAAATGTATTTGCAAATTTTTTCGCTATACTCTATGAATGTTTAATCTTTTGTCCACAAGTTATTATTGTCACATTTATGAAATATTTACCTTGACGCAATATATTTTTATTTTTTATTCAAATAGTTATCGATATTTAAAGTTATTTAGATTAATTACGTATATGTATTTGTATATATAAAATTATTATATTATTTTAAGATATCTGTGACGTAATGAATATAAATAAAATTTTTTAAAAATCTTTGTATTGAATGTAAAACATGAATGATATTATATCTTAACATTACATATTTAGTGAACCTGATCTGCTGACTAAACTTACAAAGAACCATTTAACAATAAATATTACGGTAGAAAAAGGTCAGATTAGAGATAACATTAAAATCATAAAACTTTTCATAGAACTAAAAATTATATCCTTAGACGCTTTCCAAATTTTTAGAAGCATTTAAAAAACATCATTCATTGGCTTTAATTTGAAAGTTATCATTACTAACATATTATTTTATATTATAATACTATTCATTGCGAAATTAAAAATAATTTTTTTCACCTTGAAGAACAAGGTCATTCATATGATTCTCTTCGCTATTAAGATAGATATATTGCTCAACAATTAATCAAATAATTATTATATTCACTATATATAATAAGCCCGCAATTTTATTCAATTTTTTTCTTTCGTTCAAGAAAAATAGAACGGATATTACGACATTTAAATTGAACAATTGCGTATTGAGGCATCGATTAACATTAAAAAGTAACTTACCTATGAGCATGAACAACAAAGAGACCTGCGATCATTATCAACTTAACACGTTCTACCACTGGATTCGGCTTTTGATCTTCTTCATTTAATGAATGTAACATTAATATTGTATCAGCACTTAGGGTTCCTACTCCAATATTAGTTCTTGACAACTGAAAGTTAAGGTTTGAGTATTTTTTTTATTATATAAATATTATAAAAATTCAAGTTCAAAACTATAATAATAATAATAATAATAATAATAATAATAATAATAATAATAATAATAATAATAATAATAATAATAATAATAATAATAATAATAATAATAATAATAATAATAATAATAATAATAATAATAATTACTATTATTATTATTATAATTATGAACAAACAGTAAAATCTTACCTCAAGTATTAATGACAAACAAGCTGGATAAAGTGTCATAAATACAATGTAATTGACAACAATACCAAGGCAAGCAAAGCTGCAAAGTATTTCAAGTCTTTTTACACCTGATAGTAATCCTATTCCTATAAGAAGAATTTCTACAAGCGTATCCAAAGTAATTGTAGGCCCTAAAAGTGACATCCCACGAGCAATATTCGTTCTCACTTCTTCTTGACTTTTTGAGCTTAACGCTAACTGCGCCAGCACTCCAGCTTTATTTAAATCAATGAGCAATAGAAAGAAGAACAAAGCATCCCTGTAAAAATGTATTAATTATTAATCACTAAAATAATTATTAACTTTTTGTTCATAAATAAATAGTATTTTAACCTACTTGAGATCAGAAGCGTCACTACGGCTAAAGTTAACAACACTGGTAGTAAATATAACGCTGGAGAAAACGATAAACAGGATTGCAATACCTAATAATTAGAATAATTCATTTTAAGTAAAAATTCATTTTTAGTTCAAAAGTAAGAATATTTCAACATGGATTTATATCTATGTAAAATAGAATGAAATTTAAATGATATTAATCAATATGTATACGTATAATGTAAATATAAACTAATTACTATCGAGTAGCATTGACATAGAATTTACCGACAGTATGAATTCTTAACTAAAACATTCTAATGTCTATTAATATTTCAAGGCAACAATAATCATCTTCATTCTATATAACGAATAAAAAATAATTTGGTAATCGAGTATATCACAATCACGATTTGAGTATCAAATGAAACGCTATCGCTTTCCACAGAACTTTCACTGACGCTCAATGCTTTCACACGAGTACGATGCTTCGTCCAAGTGCAAGATCCGGTTTTATCAATGGTACTAAATCGATGAATACTAATTATATAATTTCATTATTATAATTACTTAATAAACAAATATATTTTTTTTTACCTAAAATCCACTTAGATCCAAGCTTATAAAGATTGCGAAACTGATGGTAGCTAAATAAAATAGCTAAGCATCGTATTATTGTCATTACAATTACATCCACAGCATTGTGATCCTATAGAAACAAAGCAAACGTGTATTTTATTAACTTTAAAGAAACTTTTTAATCAATTAATTACTTTATACATATATATACTTACATCGGAATTACACCGCCCATTCCAACAATTTGAGGCGCCAGGTAATCTTTCGTCTTTTGATACTGAATTTCCAGTATCCAAATTAAGCATACAAGCTGTTAGTGTCAGTGTTGTGACTATTATTTCTAGTGGATGGCTCACACAAAATCTGCCATGAATTTCAAATAATTTGGCCAACATTTTTAACGATGAATAATTACACTTAATATGAATCAAATAAATTCTGTAAGAAAAGAAAAAGAGAGAGTGGTTAAAATTTAAATTACAATAAAGCTTTCTATTTTTTTTATTCATCTAACAAACTCCGATTTTTCATTTTTACAGTAAGGTATTCAACTAATACATAATACAGATTCAACACATTGTTATTAATTTGTCATTACACATTTGCGGTTCGTATTTTTTTTTTTTTTTTTTTTGTAAACTTATAATTTACGTGCTATTGTCACTCGATAATTAATATTTTAATTTTAATTTCTCTTTTATATATTTTTACCGTCAGGTATCATAAAGTTTTCATCATAAAAACAAATTTATTTGGAAATTGAATTGGTTTTTGACCAACAATTTACTTTACTATTTAGATAGTCAAAATTTATTTATAGACCAAATAAAAATTTAACTGCCCATGATGATTTAGTATTTTATAAGTAAGAAGCAATATTCATAAAAAAAACTTTTAGATATTTGAGCTATGTGATTGCACATAGACACTACACGTGTTATATAACTTATGAAAAAAACTAATGCTGCCAAGGTCGCCGACTTTCCGTATATTCCAATACTTAGCTGAACAATGACCTCTTTTTTTTCAATTACTCTATGTAAATTATTTCACATTAAGTACGCATTATAATTATAATTAAACTCAATCATTTTACTAACGATGCTTACAAACAAACAGTTTCTCCTAACTGAGATTAAATATAAAAAAGTTAATAATTTTAATTTGATTGAGTTAATATTTATGAATACTTAATGTAACTTTGTTAACAATGGATAAAATTGATAGTCAATTTATTAAAAAATGGAAATAAAAAAAAAATATGATTGTCACTAAACAAGCTGCCTGAATCAAGAAAGAGTTTCGACATTAAATCTTAAGTATTATACTCTCCACCTTTCTCTTGCGAGATAGACGAGAGAGTTAAATAATTTACTCATCACTTTACAAAGTACTTAACAACATCTACATTAATATCATGTCCGTGTAATAATTTGGCATAAAATAAATAAAACCAAAGCGTAAGAAAATGAATTCTGGCGCGGAGTTTCAAGTTCCGGAAGAGACTCTTGCGAAAGCACCACCGAGAAAGCTTCATTATAATGATGTACTGATTTTTTTAATGTACTTTGTACGAGACTTACATTGACAAGTATTAGAATAAAATCTGATTAATATATTTAAATAATAAATTATCTGTTGTTTCAAGTCAAGAATAATAATTTCTGCATACATTAAGATTTATTTATTTGTACATTTTTTAAATTATTATAATTGTTGAATTTATATAGACTCATGTATGATTTTCAAAAATAAATTCGTCATTTTTACATACCTCTTATATAAACTGACCAAAAATATCCTATTGATTAGATGTCTTTATTAAAACACTGATTTGTAAATTTTTTATTGAAAAAGAAAAAAACACACAAAATTCCTATTTTTGTTCAATTGTACATGTTTAATTAAAAAATAATTTTCTATTATTATTTAAAATATTGGATAATATATTTAGAAGTTTTTTAAATTTGGTAAATTTAAATGTACAATTGAGAGCTTAAAAAAAAATTTAAAGGGACATATTGATGTACTATTATATTAAACTTGAAGACCAATAAAGTAACAGTTATAGTTAAGGAATACTATTCGAATTCGCAGACAAGATACCACACGATCTTGTCATTAAATGCGTGCCATATGAACGAATGAACAGAACTCGACTGGCAACAAGAGCCACTTCTTCGTCACTAGTACTCCGAAACTCTCCCGCTCACTTAAATATTATAGTATTCTATTTACATTTAATATTGATAGAATTCAAATAATTTTTTAATGTCAAAACCCATTAATCATTTATTTAAGCATATACCTATACTTATATGTGTAATTAAAAGAGTTTCAAGACAATTCATTAGTATTCACATATTGTTTTCAAATTTAACATCACTATTAACAAAATTTGAACATTAAAATTTATATTAATAAAATTTTAGATATTAATTTATAGATATTGATTGACAAATTTTTTTGAAGATAAAATATATAATTTAACAACTAAAGTTTTTAAATAAAAATAATTTCTTAAAATTTAAATTTTCTGGGGAAATCCGTCTACGTATGAATTTAAATCGCAGTACTGCACGATACTATTGTTCGTGGGTTTTAAATATATCTTTTTCATCATTACTTTTATATTAGAAAAATATAATTTAGGAGGGAAAAAAAAATCAATCCTATGTATATTTTTTTTAGAATACGAAATCTTTAGTGTGGAAGAGAAATCTCTCTTCAGGAAGGTCAAAATGTTTTGCAAACTTTTCTGGTCTCGAAATAGCTCAGTTTTAAATCTCCAATTCTTCCAAGTAATTTTAATATATACAATATAAATTGAATAATTAAATAATGCTATAAATAAGTTATATTTTTTCAACTCGTGAAGCAACTTTTTATTTTTTGTACCGATCATGCAATTTTTATAAGATCTTCGAACTTAAAATTTAAACAAGAAACTAGTTTTTAGCCGGAGCTCATAAACAATTTTACCGAAAAAGTTCTTTATAAAAAAAACTAGGAAATTAAATACAAATTGGGGCTCGATACATGATTTAATAATCTAGCTATTATTTTTAAATTGTCATTTATTTTATTAAAAAGAAGTTTTTAAGTAAAATTTTAATTTATTTTTCAAGTACAACAGGAATACTTCTATTTGTCTAATCAAGTATACGAAAAAGATCCGTTTTTAATATAATGGAAATAAAGAATGTGATTGTCAACACAAATATGAGTGATATAAATATCACAATGTGTAAATTTTATATTCGGCTGACGTATCTAGAAATGTACAGAAACGTGTTTCTTTCATTGAAGCAGAATATCCGTTATACTTACGAATTTTAATTTATTAAATTTAAAATGATTAAAGATGAACTGTATAGTCAAAAACGATATCGTTTATTCAAAGGAGAACTAAACAAACAGAATTTATAATTTATAACGACATAGATATTAACAAACATTTAACAAGTTTTTACGATTTTTATTGACAAATCAATTATTAAAAATATGAAATAATAACAATAACTTATAGAAAATAAAAAATTCCACTTGAAAAAATTAAACAAAACTGGTATATGCGTTTGAGATTAATCAAAAATTTTTTTCTATACATTCAAATTATACTATCAGTAAATTCTTTACAAAACAAGACATGTTTAAATTTATAAAAACATTTAATCTAAGTATGTTAGTTTATTGTAAGTAATTCAATTCATTTAAGATTATGACTTTAAAAACAATAATTTGTTCTTAAACTGTACTAAACTAATCAAATTACGTGTTTATAAAAATCATCTCTCTAGAGACAATATTATCAAGTATTTTTATAAAGGTACAAAGAGAAAGTGAATGTTTCAAAAACTATATATGTGTATACTAAAAAAGTAAACATCAAAAGTAATCATCAATAGATTGTTTAGTTATTTTTAAGCTTGAGAATTTTATACTTGTCACGACTTGATGATTCGTTAAAATAATATAAACAAAATACACGTTAATGATATGATAAATTGCGAAGTATCTCAGTTAATTTATACTTCCTTTTTGTAATTTACGTCGAGTATATGACCGTTTTAGTTTTGCTGACCGTGGCCCCTTTATGTCAAAACTTTTAATGAATGATTTAAAGATTTGATGATCAGAATATAACAATTGTTTAATTGAGTCATTGTTTTGTTTAGTTTATTTTTCAACGTCTCAAACTTGATCTTGAAATTGATGCAAGTTTTGAAAGGTTAAATTTTTTTGAAACTTAATGTTTTTGAAAGAATTATTAAACGAAGTATTTTTTTTAAATAATTAAAACATAAATAGATATGGAAAAAAATTGTGATATTAAAAATAACAGACATCAGAAAATAAAAATATTTTTTTTATCAAATGAATTATTTAATTCATAAGTTATGAAAAATTTACAAGTAGGAACTTAAAAAAATTATGATTATATTTTTTTAAATATTTTTTTAGTATTAAATTATTTCTCAAGTTAAACTAAAAAATTTGATGCCATTGATGACTAAAGTTGACAGACATTAAAAAATTCTTAGAAATAGAAGCAATGAAATTATTATAAAAAAACTCTATAAGTAAAAATTAATAAAAATTGTTAGTAAAAATTTTTAGAAGCATTTCTTATTGCTTATTAATATTGTAATTGATTTGTTATAAAAATTTGTAAAATTGATGGCTGACAGCTAACTTAAGTATCATAAAAATTGTCAGATGTCTGTAAATTCCAAAATTAAAAAAAATTAATTTAAAAAATAATCTCCTTTACAGAAAAAAAAAACTAGAAGTAAAGTAATTTATTTTTTTGAACTAAAAAAAACAACAATTTCTGAGTTCTAAGTCATTGTTTTTAGAAATTTTTTAGTTCTAACATTCTCATTCACTTAATTAATAAATTTAAAATTTACCATGATTTAGCTTTCTGAAGAATTTAACTCTAAATTACCAGATAGAAAATTTTTTTTAAATCAAGCATATAGAAATTTTCGTTTCAAATTGCATCACTCGTTGAAAAATTATCCTGACTAAAGTGGAAATCTATATAATAAAACTTAATAATTTGTAAGTGCATATTTTCAATATTGTTATATATTATTAGATAATTCGTAAAATTAACTTAAATGGTCAAGGGTTAACTATTTTTAGAGAAATGTGTCGGAAATTTTTTATGAATTAATGATCCTTATTTTTAAATAAATAATCAGATAAAATGATTTTACTTAAAAGAAAATTGTTTTAATATTCATTGATGTAAACTATTATTATTTTCTAAGTTCTAGGTCATTGAATCGAAAATGTATAAATTAAGACAGCTGATTGTTAAATACCTTAAATATTTATTGTTCTATAAATTACATAAAACTACTTACGTTTTATTAGCTTAATAATTTATATATTCCCCAGTGTATTATTGTTTAGTTTTACTTAATTTATAAAAAATAACTATAAAAATTTGACACATTAATTTTGAAACAGAAAATTATTTATTTTCTCTGTGGGTTACATCAACTATTTGGAGTCTAGGTTAGACGTACACAAAGTCGATTTAGGCGCCATCGAACAAAAAATATGTGAATTATTTTTAAAAATAATCAATCCAGAGATAATTGGTAAAAACATTTATTTCGTTCGCTCACTCAAAATAAAAAAAATATATAACAATTATAAAAACATAAAAAAAAAATAATAAAATTATGATTGACATCTAAAATTTCTATCCTGACATTTAATATCAAATTATATTTCTGATTATCACTCAATAATGACAGATTTAAATAAAATTAGCATTTAAAACAATTCTTAACAACAATAACGCATGAAATTATGAGTTGAATATAAATATTAATTATTAGTAGTATTAGCTCTTTGTAATTCATTAGAATTAGAATGTCTTGCGTGATTCATCATCGATTCAACTTTATTGGCTGTTTCTCTTACAACATCAGATATTTCATCAGGTAGATAATCTAAGGTTGTAATATGAGCTGATAATCTTTTATACATAGAATCCCTTTGTCCGTCTTTTTTATGTCTTTTTTGTTCTTCAAATTTCAATTGCTGTTTTAAATGAATTGCATTTTTAAGATACTCAATAGTATTACTAAAATTTTTCTCTGCCTTTTGCATAGTTTTAACAGCACTTACAGCGTATTCAACATCATAACATCTTCCTTGTAATTGACGTTGTAATGCAAGTACTTCAACACGTTTCTCAACCATAGGTGGTAAGGCTTTCCTTACATGCTCTTGTAAACGATAAAATGCTAAAGACGGTTCATTAGCAACTATATGCATGTTTTCAGATATACGTTCAGTAGCTGAAAAATATTTACAGGATTAAATTAATAAATATATTAAAACACAAACACTATTTGATAAAATCAATCATTACCTTTTTTAACGCGTTGCTCAAACTCAGGATCTGGCTGATACACTTTTGCAGTCATTTTTTCTATTATTAGAAAATTAATTAAGCCACTAATTTAAAGTATTTCAGATTTTAAACAAGTTTCGTTAATAACCTCAAATCGCCATCGATTTTGAATATTTATTTCAGACCAACTGACGTATAAGAGTATATAAGATGAGTAGATCAGCTGATTAATTGACAGATGACATTTCAAGTTTTGTGACTCTAATGTAGGTTATGATTTATAGTAAAAGTATCATAATAAATATATATTGAAAATTTAATTTTGATTTTATATAATTTAAGAGAATTTTTATTTTGATCTAGTATTTTCAATAAAAAAAAAAACTTTTTTTTAATTTATTGTACAATTATAATTAGTATGTGTAATTATAATTGTACAATATTATAATTAGTATATGTAATAAAATTTGTTGAATAACTTCATAATACTTGAATTTTTCATTAAATATAAAATTTTTTTTATTGTTACATTGTTATATCACATTTAATTTTATTATTTTGTTTCAACTATTAAGTATTTATTGAATAATAATAATGTGACGACTAGTGAGTAACTTGTATATGAATTCGAACTAATTTTTATCGGTAAAAACTATCGACGATGACTTAAGTTTGAGAAAAAAGTAGAATTTAAAAATATTTTGTTAGCATTGAAAATTTTTTATACATATTAATCTGTTTTAGCAATAATTTATAAAACGAGTGATACATATCAAAAACAAAAATAATTTAGACACAGCAAACGGTTTGCATAAAAGAAAATAATATAATGAAAAAAACACATGAGTGATAGCATGAAAAAAAAAAAAAAAAAAAAACGTTCAAAATATTAAATGAATTCATAAAAAAATGATTTTTCTTTGCGTGAGAAATATATACCATTATTATTCCATAAATTACCTGTAATAATATTTTTTTTTTATTTATAAATGTTTGGTAAAAGAAAATGAGTGTTTCAAGTGACATTGGAAAAGTGGAAGCAAAAATAATTACTTATGTTAATACTATATATATATATATAACTTATAAGTACACAATTTTTGTAAGACACTGGAGTGATACAAATAAAAACCATTCAGTATGATCAACTGTTACTATCATAAATTATTAAATGAATAAAAATCGACATTTTCTATAATTTTAATAATTTAAATAATCGCGGTATTTTACATTATCATTAGTACCCGGAAATGTAAATTACGCATGCGTGATGCATTTTGTCGGAAGTTACGTGTTTGGTGATGTTGAATACCGCCGAAAACGTGGCAACAAAACTGAGCGCTGTTGGAATTTTTTTAATAAAAACGCCAGATCAGTCATTCACTCAACTAAGTACTAATATAATATATATTTTCAATACCCTAAGTTTATCCACGTCTAGCAGGTAAATAATGCTAAAAAAAACTATCTTAATAATTAAAAATTTTAAATATAACACAATTTTTTAACACTAATATAATTTTCATTCATAAATAATTATTAATTTTTTCTACAATAATTTTTTTTTTTTTAATAACCCGTAAAGATTGTTAGTTTTAGTTATAAATATTAACATATGACAGTTACTAATACAGATAATTTTTGTATCAATTAAAAAACTTTAGTTTTGGTATTATAATTATATTTTTTATTTTTTCGACAAAATTATTTTTAGTGACTCAATATTGTATCGCAAATCACCGCTATAATTTAACAAATCAAATAATGTAATAAAATACTTTTGTTTCAAATAATTCGATTAATTTATTATTTTATCTATTTCAGAATGAAGTTTCAAATTTTTTACACAGCCATTGCCACTTTATTGGTGACAATTTGTGCTGAAGAAGAGCAGCAGCAGCCAGAAGCTGCGCGGTTACTGGTGTCAAAATATATCCTTAATAAATATCTTGTAGAAAATATGGACATCATTGTTAAGGTATAAACATAATTTATCTTCTGTTTAATAAATAATTTGTGAATATACGTAATAATTTTAATTTACAGTACATAGTGTACAATGTTGGTAGTGTAGCCGCACTGGAAGTTGAAATAACAGATAACTCATTCCATCCTGATCACTTTAATCATGTTAGTGGTGAATTAAATGCTAGAATCGATCGTGTACCACCTGGCAGTAACGTGTCTCATACTGTCGTTGTCAAGCCAAGGAAATTTGGATATTTCAATTTCACCTCTGCAGAAGTTTTGTACAGACGTACTGAAGATGCCCCAAGGCTTCAAGTTGCAGTAAGCAGCACCCCTGGAGAAGGTCTCATTGTATCTTACAGAGATTACGCAAAGAAATTCTCATCCCATGTTGTGAGTTTACAATTTATAGTGATAACTCTCTAAATTATTTAAAAATTGAATTTCATGAATGTTATTTATTTAATTTTTAGATTGATTGGATTGCATTTGCCGTTATGACATTACCTTCATTAGCAATTCCATTTGCTCTCTGGTATTCAAGCAAAAGAAAGTATGAAAAAATCTCAAAAAGTGCTAAGAAACACTAAAATCCATTCATTGTATAGAACTCATACAGTTAAAGATCAATCAAGTTTGTAATTAAATCATTTTTTAACTGGCATGGTTGTGATATGCGTGAATGTTTTATTTTTTTTTTTTTTTAATAAAAATTTATTTATAATTAATTATTGAAAGTTTTTATCATTTTTTATTTTATAGCGTAAGAATGTACAACAATACATATATTTAAGGAATATAACTATACATGCACTCGACTTAAGTATGTAAGTTTAATTAAATCAGTCAATACAAATTTCATACTTGTCATTATTGTAGAATTTATTTATTTATAGAAAAGAAAAATTAAATACTATGAACACACGGTATAATATACATTATCGTAAGAAATGTTCTTGACAAAACAGTTCTTAAAAAAAATATATCTATTTTTTTTCATTTATTTATTATTTTTAAATGTTCACTATTAATAACTTGTTTTAATGAGAACATGAATTATTTTTTTGTTTCATCAGAGTGTGTCACTTCGAATTAATGAAATAATATTCTATTTATCAATTTTTAGTATAAGTTACAATAAAAAGTTAATCGAAGTGAAACATACTGATGAAATTTCGTATTATTTATAGTTTTTATATTTAAAATTGGAAGCCTTTAAGCAATGTTATCACTTTATTTAATTATTGAAATTTGAATATAGTAGTTTTTAAATTAAGTTAGGAATAAGTAAATTTTTGAGTTAATTTAAAAATATTAAAGTTTTAAATGAATTTTTATTAATCGAGAAAAAAAACTTATATTAAAAGTAAATGGCAACTAAAAACATTTTTGATTTTAAATTAAATTACTGAAATTAAAATTAAATTATTAAACGCGTTTTTTTTTTGTTTTTTATCTCCTTTTTAATAACAAAATCAAATTTTATCACAAATCCTCATGAGTATATCAATAACTTATTTAAATTTTTAATAGTTAAGAACAATTAAAGGATATGTTTCGTCTAGTATTTGGTGTATAAAAACCACGTGGATCACCATACACCGGTTCAAAAGCTGAAAATGGTCTTAAAGGTGATTCTGGACTTCGTTGTGGACTAGAGGAATTTATTGAGTGATTTATAGTTGAGCTAACCTTAACTTGATTTGGACATTTTTTCATAGGTGGTGGACTTTGGTCTGCAAAAACAGTTGTATTTCTTACAGACAAATCAACACTTGCGATTTTATTTTTCCACATCCAAATCATTGTTATGATTATTATGGCGAATGTGATGATTGTATATTGATGATAACTTAAACAGTCTATCCAATTGATACCAGACAATGTGTTATAATCATTCCTAGATGTTCTGATCATAAGTGTGATATTTTGTCGTGTAAGTTCATTAATTACAATTATTTTCTGTCCTTGAATATCATCTTTATCTGGCATTAATCGTAAATTAAATTGTAATGTCGACAATGTAGTTAATTCATGTGAATGAATCACAACACCTTCTGGTACTTGAAGCCGGGTATGTTCTAATACACTTTTAAGCCCATAAATTTGCAGTGTAGCAGTAGCTATGACTTGAGGATTTGTTTGTACAAAAGTAACATCACTTGATTTAATATATATAGGTGGTAAATAAATTATTTCCAAAGCATTACCTTCAACATCATGACTATGAGCATTGATTTGAATACGTGTGTCCAATGTACTAGACACCATTGTCGGTATTCCAATTGGAATAATGTCACAGTAGTAAAAGCCACTTACAATATCGAATCTTGGTTTAGCAATAAATATATCTTTAATATTAACTGATGATAGCTTTGATACAAATTGTACTGTACACGTAAAAGGGAAAGAATCTAGTGTAAATGATGTACGTGTACGACAGCCACGTAAGCCTCTTGCCAGAACATTATTCTCTTTAATACCTTCATCTTTACTTTTCAATACAAGTGGTACACTAAAGATTTCCATTCCTGTTATATTTTTACCTCTTAATGATACTAATGATATTTTGGAAATAGGTTCAACGTTGACTTCAATATCATCTTGTTTGTTATCAGTTAAACTATGTCTGACAAATGTTTGCCCTGGATTCCTAGCTTTTCCTATTCCAGTAACAGCATCCACGGATAAAATTTCAGGTTTTGATGATTGCCAAAATCCTGGATCACCAGTTTTAGTTGACAAAAGAGGCATTGAAAAGCATACAATATCACCAACGGTCAATAATGTTTTTGATGGAAATATAATATCACCAATCATCATATGGGCATAATCAAATATGTTTGTTGTATGTTTATCACTGTATACTTTAGCTACCAATTCACCATTATTGTGAAACTTAACATTTACTTGGTTATTTGATTGTTCTGAAGTAAATGTAACTAGATCACCGCGATTAGAAATAGTATCAAATTTCAACTCAGCGGCATGAAATTTACTTCCAATATTATCGAAATATTCAATAATATAATTTAATTCCATTCCCTTGGGTAAAACATTTAATTCTTCACCAGCACGTATTCGAACGTTAGAACTCAATGATAACATCATATAATGAACAGGTTTAACATCAATAATTATTGTCATTGTCTGTTTTCGGTTATAAGATTCAATATTTGTTATTGATAATATTGTTTTACCTATTGAATCGCCAGATTTAATCATACCATTTTTGTCAATAGTCACTGTTTTAGTTGCAGTTAATGCATTGGGTTCAGCAGATTCATTTAAATGTCCTGATACTACTATTTTATAAGTTGTAATTCCAGAATTATCTTTATTTGTTTGTAACTTTAAACTTGAATTTGGAGTCATGAGTATAACTGGCATACTATCTGTGATTTCTGGATTAATTAATCTTAACTCTTCGATAATTTCGATTTTAATAAATGTACTGAATGTCACATCTTCTTTAAAACTCGATAATATTTTAGATGGAATTGTAACATTCAAATAAACGGTTGTTGATCCTGATTTTAATGCTGTTGCTCGTAATGTCACTTCATTTTGGTATCTTATATTTATGCCTGTACCTTCGTACATGTTGTGTAAATTAATTAGATTGGAATCACTGGAACACCAAGTAAATACAAGTAGTGATTTCAAAGATCCAATTACTAATGGCGTTAATTGATCGGGTATTCCAAATGCCCAAAGTGGAATAGTTGCTCCTACTTTTATTCTTGAAGTTGGCGTTACAATTCTAATTCCTTCCAATGCAATAACGTGAATATTTACAAAATCTTGTGAATAAACAACTCTAGTACCTTTAGAATCTAGACCAACTGCCTCTGCAATCACTTTAGTAGATCCAATCATTTTACCCTCAAAAATTCCTTCGTTATTTATAGTTACAATATCTTCGTTGTCTACAGTAAATTCAATTTGTGCATTTACAGGGCCACCGATTGTCATAATTTGATAAATTGTTCCAATTAGTATTGTAATATTGTTGTTTGTGACTTTTAACGGCATAAATACTTGAATAATATTCGACTCGCTGCGTATTTCTTGATCACCGTAACCACTAATGAAATTAAGTCTTGATTCGCCTTCTTGGATACCATGTATCATGTAAAGTATTTGTGAGTATGGCGATTGGCCTTGTTCATTAATGGGTAGTTTTACTAGTTCGATAAATTTGTTATCTACTTCTGGGTGCAGATCAAATGCTTCTAATGATGGTAATTCTATCAAATTGCCAATAGTATCGAATAATTTAACAGCAGCTAAAATACATTTGTCCTTTTCAACTTTATTTACACTAACTATTTCAATTTCAGCTAATTGTTGAACTTGAATTTCCGCAATCGCTGGTGCAGAATCTAAACAAAGGTCTTTCAAAGCTACTTGAAGGATACCAGCTTTTTTTGGAATAACGCTAATTGTTTTAGTTGGCTCAATGTAACGTACGTCTGCTATATCATCAGCACTGAGTATAAATTCATAATAACCAGATCCTTGATTTACTTGTAATGAATATTTAATATTTGGATCATTTAGCAATTTTATTTTTTTCGGAGATATTACGGTATCGTTGACTAACAATATATTTAATTCTGCTGTTATACGTGGTGTAACTAAATTACCTTTTTCGGTAGTTATTGGAAAAGCTGGCCATTCTGGTATAATTTTTAATTTTGCCAGTATGAATTTCTGATAATCCGTAATTTTAGCTGATATTGTGAGTGTACCCATGTGCTTTTTTGGAATAACTGTTTGATAATGAGTCATTGGCAAAATAACATTATAATCAACAAAAGTTTGTTCGAGAATACCTGTTGATACTTGAAATGATCCAATACCAGATGGTTTCAATGTCCATTCTATATTTAAACTTGTAATATTATCAAAACGTTTACCATCTTCATCCTTCACTACAACTACAAGTCGTAGAGGTTGATTTGCATGTGCCATTATTCTCTCAGCATTATTGCCAATAGGACAATTTTTACTATCCTTAAATTCTGGTTGAAGATAGATGTATCTCGGTTTACTACAAATTATTTGTACGATTGCAGTAGCACCAGTACTATAACAATTAGGAAAAAATGGTTTATTAAATACTTTGTACGTTAATGTAGCTTGACCCAAAGCACGACAAGTGACTTTGAATATTGAAACACCAACTGTTTCATCTAGTTCATCGACTTGAATTATTTCTTCATCCGACAATGCAATTTCTCTTGCAAAACTATTTTGTTTTCCAGTCCATGGATGCGGTCCACCTTTAAAAATAATATTCCTCGAAGATCCGACAGCAAGAAGAGTTTCAGCACTTGATGGATGGATTGACGTTAATGGTTCATAAGCTGATACAGTAACATTGTCCATTAGATATTGTCCATTAGCACGATAAGCTACTGTAATACTTGAGGATCCAATATCTGTTCCTATTACCGTTAAAGTTGTACACGAAATACCTATTGGCTGAACCGATTCACTGGTTGAGTTCCGCACAAAGTTATTGTCAGAAATATATATTTCAAACAAAGTATCACGACAATCGGTAAATGGCATTTCTTTTGCTTCCGGTGTATTATTTAACTTACCATACAGTGCCACGTATAGATGAATTGGTTCACCTGTAGCTGCGTCTATACTATATTGAATTATTTCTAATCGTGTTGGTAACATAACGTAAACTTTTGCTCGGTCATTATTGAACTGATTGCGGGCCATTGATACAATAACATCAGTAGTACCTTGATTTAAGATTCTTACAACTCCATTTTGGCTTACAGTAGCTATTGATGGCTGTCTGGAATTCCATACATATGTACCATCACCTCCACTTGCTTTTAGAGGTACATCCAATCTAATTAATAGAAAAATTTAGTGACATTATTAACGATTAATTATTATTATTATTTTCTTATTAATGATAACTTACCGCGATTTACTCTTAGGATCCCAAGGCACTGCTAATATTTTTGGATTAATAATGACTGGTGTATGAATAATCAAATCAGCTTTAGCAACCAGTGGAGTTGGTAATGGAATTTTTTTACCATTTTTATCAATTACACCATGCAATTTGGCTTCGACAGTTGTTGTACCACAAGAAATAGGAACTCCAACAACATAAGTTCCATTTTTACTTGTGAATTTAGTATGAAAATATTTTGAATCTATCGTCATCATAACTTCTACACCATCTCCGATATAAAACTTATGATCTTTACTGTAAATAAAACAATAAAAATAATGTATAGCAAAAAAATTAATATTTTTCAATATTTTCTACGTATTCAAGTAAAATATGTTCCAGATTTCTACTTACGCATCAAACAATTCAACGATAATTTCATGTGTTTCACCCAATATTAATCCACGATTTCTATTAGGTAACACGGTGATTGTAATGTAGTCGACAGAATTAACATTAACAGTAGCCGTCGGTAGGACAATACCATAATCTTCGTTAACATTTTTATCATGAAGCGAAACCTTAGTCTTACCACTTGATAATGCGTATGCTTTACCATTATCATTATATATGTCTAAAGTATCAGGGTGTTCAGCCTCTAAATAATATTGACTAAATGGCAAATTTATTTCTTCTAGTCGTCCCTGGTGTACTTGCATTATTTTGTATTTAATACTGTCAAAAGCCATTATTGTAACGTCAGTGGGTATTATTATAAGATTAGCAACAACAATTAATTCAACTTCAACAGACGACACATCTTTGTACTCAATATGAGGTAATTTAGCTGCAACTTTAGCTGTACCAGTTTTAACACCTTCCAATAAAACAATGCTTCCTGTTTTTCCAGTACCATCAAGCATTGCAATTGAAGAAGGTGTCTCGTATGGCGACTCTTGAAAGGTTATAAATCTCAATACACTATTAGCAGTATCTAGACTTGAACTTTTGTCACCATTTCCAATAGTCCATATGAATTCAACCCCAGTTAAGGTCGTAAATTCATTTCCTTGATCATCATTAGCTCTTACTTCAAATGCCTCGGGAGCTTCTTCAATAAATAATTCTCTTGTCGTTGATACTAAGCTTAAAGAATATATAACATCAACAATTACATCACAACGTAAAAATTGACCAGTATTTATATCTTCAGCAAGTACTATCGCTGTATTGCGGGTTAAATCTCTTGTAACACTTTGTACAATAACCGCCGATGAACATGTGTGGTCTGGATTTTCATTTATAGGAATTAAATGAATTATGTCTAAGCGTGACGTAGACCTAATTGACAATAATAGTAACAATATATTAGATTGATTAGTTAGTTAGTAGCATTAAAAAATAATATATTACAATTAAAAATAATGATTACCATTGGTAACAACCTCCTTCGGTTACTTCCAACGTAAAATTGACTGGAAAATCGTTGAATATTGGTAATAAAACTCTTGGTACATTAAGTCGTGATGCCGATGCAATATTCCATATTGATTGTGTTGTTGCACATATTATAAATATTACTATTTTTAATAAAAATTTCAATCCCGCCATAATTTTTCACTACATGTGTTTGCAATAACTTGGCGGCTGTTGGCGGCCTTCGATGAAACCAGAAACTATAAAATGACACGGTGTATAATTAACCTTAAATATTTCATAGATAGAAACAAGAGCACACTCTTTTGTCATAATTTTGTACTTACTGAATTGGAGTTGGTAAAGAAAATTAGTTCAAGTGGTAAGTAAGTAATTCTTTTTGGGCACCAATATTTTACTAATGTATAATTAAAAAATTGAAAACATTATCGTGTGTTACAAAATTAAAAAATTTATAAGTTAATTGAATTATGTACACAATAGAATCGATTCTCTTCTTTCAATAGCTTAAATAAAAATATAAATATAGTATTTATAAACTTGGTATAAAAATAAAATTCGAATATGAATTAACAATAAAAAAGGTGTGATTAGAAATTTTTATATTTCGGTAAAATACCCAAAATTCTTTCTGTTAGTGTGGGTAGTAAATGAAAAATTTTCGTCAATGTATGTATAATTTGTTGAAAATTCGGATTTTTTATTTTTATTTAACATTTTTATACTCGTATCGTTTTAAAAACGTGTTTATAAAAAGTGAGTTTAAAATGAAAATTTTGAAAAAAAAATAAACAGTTTTTGACTATAATTATGTGTGGAGTTATGACAAGTTAAAAAATTTAGCTGTCGATTATATTAGATTATTCTTACTAATAATAATAATAATTATTATTATTTTGATTATTAATATTTAGTGACTAAAAATGTATTTTTCAACAAAAATTTTTTTTAATATCATAATTATTCCTTCTCTTAACGCACTATATCTACTGAGTAAAATGTATAAAGATGAAATTGAATATCTCAATACAATTATGAATACAATCATTTTTAGTAGATTTCATAGAAATCTAACTATTGCATTGGTCCTCATAACGGAACTTTTGAAAAATTTTGCTATATTTCGACTCAGCTCGTCAAGTGGATCCAGAAAATGCATATATGGTTCAAAAGTTTATATATGTATGTATTTTTTGGTTTTTCTTAATTTTAATTTAATTAAAAGAAAAGAAATTGTTAAATCTTATCTGCTGATTTCAGTATCATTATAAATACATATGTGATATATATCATACATGACAGGAAATCAACTAACAACAATGTCTTCGTGTTTCATCATTTATTTTTTTCATTAAAATTCATATCATTATCAAGGGGAAGGCTACAACAAACTAAACTGGCCGTCTTTCGAGGGTTTTTCGGGGTCAAGGTGATTGCAACATCCCAGATAAATACAGTACGTTAAATAGTAAGCTAACTCCAACATAAAAAAATTGGCATGTAACATAGTTGAAGCGACAGCCAAAAAAAACTCAGCTCATTACAATCAGTAGCACTGTCAGTAAAATAATCTTGAAATATATTAAACTGCAAAAAAAAAAAACTGTGGTTCATAGTTGTGTTTTGTAAAATACATCTGTAGATTAAAAATTTCATATATAAAAAAATAAACTATTTATTTTCAGCTTTGAATTTAATTGGAGACTTATTTTCTAACTTATATATAGATTACTGATTTTAGTAAAATTGCAGTTTTACCAGCTTATTAATTATTTACATTAAAGATAAAAATGTTTTGAGTTTATAAATCTGAAATTAAAAAATTTTTATTTAGACTTTATGTTGAAAATGTTACACTTAGTAAACTCTTTGAAAATTCTAGTTTACAGTATAAATATTTACACTAAGAAAAAAAAATTATTTTCTTCAAAATTTTATTCTTGTATTTTTAGTAATCAATTAAGAAATTTGTTCTTGAATCAATAAATTATAATTCTTGGATGAAAAGAAAAAAATTCTTTAAGAATTTCACCCTCCAGCGAAGCACTTCATTGTTTCTAAACAAAATACATATTCATTCTTTCGGATAAGATTTTTCTTTTCGATAAGATAAACAATAACATTAATTTAAAAAATTGTCGTAATTTTTTTGTTGATCGAAGCAAAAATTTATTTTCTTTTAATGGATCGTATTTTTTTTTAGCTCAAGTTGATAACATTTTGATCGAAGAAACTATTACTTAAAACAAAAATATAAATATTTTAAAAGAAAAATTATTATTACTCAAAGAGATTTTAATTAAAGAATTTACAAATAATTAGTATAACTCCTGAAGAAAGACAACTGGTTATCTTAGAAATAATTTTCATGGTTTAAAATGATTTTTATCGAATCAGGTTTGTTGTTTATATCAGTATAGACTCAGTTACTCGATCAGTTTCAACTTATAGAATTTAATATAAATTTTTTATTCATAATTATTATTAATTACCGTTACTTAAAGTTGATGATCTTCACGTACATTTTACAATATAACAATTATCATTGTAAATATCGGCATTATGTACATAATTAGATTCCAATAAAATCTTAAAAGATAACATTTCCCGACTACGATAATCTAAATTTTCACACATTAAATTTAAGAGATCACACAACGATTGTAAGGTGTGAGAATTGTCATTCCATGTGTTACTTTTAGAAGATTGTTGCATAGTCGTTAGAGCTTTTTTATCGTTCTTTTGTATTAATTCTTTTATTTTTAATTCGATCTCACTTAAGGTACGTTTATTCTAAAAAAAAGAAAATCATTTAATTATTGGACTTATTCTAAATGATCGATAAGAAATTAATGATACTTACAACCAAAGTCGGAAAGATAGATGCCGGGTTCCAATCGTAGTGACAAGCTATACACTCACACCAGAAATTATAATCATCTTTTAATTGTTCTCTTCGCTGAAGTGTGGGTGTTTCATCAAAGCTTGATCCGTAAGATATAAACAGTTGAGCACCCTTTTTTATCTGTTGAGAGGCTCGGAATGTCATTGTATTTCCATAATGTGCAGGGCATACGTTGCTAAAACAACTATGGTTGAAAAAACTTGCAAAAGATCCAAGTAAGTCACCTCTTTTCATATCAATAAATGGCGTAGATAACTAGAAGTGAAATTTAAAATTAAAGTTAATTTTAAATCTATATTAGCTTGAATACCAAACAGACTCAAATTGTTTTTAAAAAACATTCTTTTTGCGTACAGAGAAGCAGTTCAATGAGCTAATTCGTATGTTCCTTAAGATCAATTCTCCTAGAAAAAGAGCCCATTCATTGTTTGCACAATCTCGTATGTCATTGATTCCATCACCTAGAAGATTGGATGATAAAGCAAAAGCGTGAAGAATATATGCACTACTTATAGAAAGTCCGTCAACTTCTGATTTTTCTCTAAATGAAACATCATGTACCAGAGAATATACTGTTGAATATTTTGAACTATCATGTACATTGTCAGTGAAAAATTTTTCGGTCGGATCTGGAAAAAATTCACAATATTCAATGATTATCTGAAAAGAAAAAAAAAAAAATTAATTCAAAAAATTACATACCTGGGATTTTATCAATATTAAGAAGATAAGTTTTTAAATTTTGCAAAGAACCAGCTTCCTTGATTGCTTTGATTGTTATCCTTGCAGCCATTAAATCAAGCCATTCGCGCTGGCCCATTGCAAGTAAATAGGAAATTACGTCACACTCCATATCATGATACTCGACCCAAGCTTTATCTCGACAACTTTCATCGCAATAAATTACATTTACACAATTATTACATCCTACAGAGGACCAAGTTCGTTTTGAACAATACCAGCAGTAAGTGTACCAACATTCAGAAGAAAGAATAAGAGAATAAGCTTTTTGTACGAAAATAACTTCACCAACTTTTATGTCTTTAGTAGCTACAATGTGACGCCCAAAATTTTCTGAAAATTTAAGCTCGATAGAACCGGAAGCTCCTACTACTCGAGGATTATCTTTTGGAGTTAGAGGTATTAATTTACCCAAATCGTGTTGTATGAAATTCGTTTTCAAAGCATAATTCTTTAATATTAAGTTCAAAGATGTTTCTATGTTTTGTCGAGTTTCTTCATTTGCCTCTGTCAACCAACATTGAGCTTTGGTTATAGCTTTTTCTATTTCTGGACGCATTCTTGGATTAAGGCCCCATAGAGCTTTGGCTTTACGCGTATAAAAGTCTGCTTTCATTTCATTGCAACAGCCAATTTTCGATATTCTTTCTATATCTTTTAAACAATCTTTATAGTAGCCTTGATTTAATAATAATTCCGAACGTTCAGTATATGCTCTGACTAGTTCATACGATTCAAGAGGTGCATGGGCAATTGCTCTGGAGTACAATTCTAATTGAACTTGAAGTGATGCAGTACTTCTGATACGATTTACTCTATTCAATGCTCTAAACGCTCCTTTTCCACTTTTTTCCTCTCTTTCTTTACCTTTCAAATTATTAGTAACTACCATAGAGCTCAACACGTATGCCATAGTCTCTTCTTCATTTTGGAAGTCTTCTTCACTGGTATCCATGGAAATTTTAATGATAGATGACCTTCTGTCTTTAACGACAGATTTTTTCACTTTAGCCATACCTTTAAAAATTTTATATTAATTAATTAGTTTCTTTTCGTATCTCATTAATTTAATCATCTATTTCAAATTACAAAATTATAACAATATCAATTTTTTAATTTTTGATTTTGAATAGTATAGGTTCCCGAGTCGAAAAAATGAACTTAACATGAGTTTACATCAACTGTTTTATATACCTAGTAAGTCCACGCTGAGAGAAAAACTTTCTTTTAAAAAAATGGGCAATGTTATGACAAGAAATTAATTTTAAAAAAAATTTCAACATTTTGATTTCTTGGCTGAAGAAATAAAAATTTTTGTCACAGAAACTTTCTTGTTGAAAAAAAGTTTTTTTCGATTTGGAGAATAACAATTTTAGACAGACAACTTTCAAATTTTAATCTAGAATTGTTTTTTCCCAAATCTAGAAAACTTTTTTTCAACAAGAAACTTACTGTGCGAAAAATTTTGAATTCTTTAGCTAAAAAATAAAATTGCTAAAAATTTTCAACAAATTAATTTCTTATTATATTTGCTTATTTTTTTCAAAATAAATTTTTTCACAGTGCATGTAAGTTCATTTTTTCGATTCGTGTTATTTCGAATTTTGAATATAGCTTGTGTAATTATTAAGGTCAGATTTAAGAAATAATATATATAGTAATCAAAAACTATAAAATTTTAAAAACTGATTGCGTTGTGTATCTGAAAATATACTCACAACCCTTGGTATATTAAGACATTTGATGAAATTAACAAGCAGTTATTTACAATTATTTCGCAATGTTTATTTAATAATAACAATGAAATTAAAACTGTTTAGCTATAAATAAGAGACAAAATTAACCATGTGATAAAAGTTGCATTGAGTTTGAATAGGATGTATTTATCAGATACATTTTTAAACGAAGATTTTTTAATTATATACAAAAAATTAACATACAAAAAATAATTCTCGACTCACTTGATTACCTTTTGAAAACAAGCTCCAAATCTAATACCTTTGAAAATAATAAAACTACAATAAAGACTGTCTTAATAAATGTCAAATCTTCTTGAAGACATGTATCAATAAAACATTTGTTCTATGACGTAGTCATATTATTTTTATTCGCGATTCAATGTCACTGTTAATATCTGTATAGGTTATCAACTTTATTATTTTCTTCTGAATTATAAAATTGATATAAAAATGTACTTGCAATAAACGAATAATTAATTTGAGAATATTATATCCGGAACTATGAATGTTTCTTTCGAATTTCTGTATTTCATCTTGTACAATAAGCCCGCTACAATTTATTTTTATTATGAGTATAATATACGTTTGCACATCCTCACACGCACGCGCTGTAACTTGTTTTAATTTAAAATTTAAACTTGGCCATTCATAAATTATATCAAGAAGTGATTATCAGTTTGATGAAACAATTTTAACTTTTTTTTTAAAAAATGCAAGAATATAAATCCTGGAAAAGATTGGTCATAGAAAAAAATGATACAATTTTTTACATAGTGCTTTTTTTTAAGTAAATATTTAATCTATACGATGAATAAACAACTTAATTACAAAAAGTAATTAAATTAAAAATTATGCAAGGTCTGCATCACGTTAAGAGTTATCATTTTCTTTATTAGATGATATCTTGGATGATCAGGACAACATAATTCTCTTTTACCAAAAAGTTATATTTTTGTAAATATTTATATTAATAGAATCAATTAATTTGGAGATCAGTATCGCAGTTTTTGGGTCCATTACACTTAATTATGAAACCCTCAATGTCGTAATGCAGATAGAATTTCGCAGTAATGAGTTAATTTACTAGGAAGATTATCGCCGTTTAGTGTACATTGCTTTGCCAAAATACGTATGTAATGGTTGAGATCTTCTACCGACTCTTAACATTGACATTGATTGGACTCTTATATCGTTGATCGGCTTAAACTATCTGGTAATAGTGTGATTACTTTTTTCTATTAATAAATTTCCCTTTTTTTTCTTTTTTCAGGGCTGTACTATACTGACTCATACGAGTACATTTGATATCAGCGTGCATTATTCGATGCCAAACGAAATAAGTCTCTCAGAGAGAGATTATGAGTTATCAGACCTATAAAAAACTCTTTCGTTTTATGATAACTAGAAAAAGACTGGAAAATTGAAAATTTTCAAAAATTCGGAAAGTTTTGGGCTTCAGTCCAATTTTTAAAAGTCGAAATAAAATTTTATTGTATAATAATAAAATCTCAAAGACCTATCAACCCATAAAAAAATTATATTTTTCCGTTTTCTTTTAATTATGTTAAATATTTTTTAATCATTAAACTTTCGATCGTGTGTTTATAATTTTTTAAATAAAAAATCTAATTAAAATATTAATTGTTACTGTTACGTTCTCAGAATTTCGCCTAAAATTATTTTTTTTGAAATATTATATTCTAAATAAATATATCTCGTTAAATTCTCCGAATGCGCATTGAGAGATGTCCGTTGCTTCGCTGGTGGCTTGATCAGCAGCTTGGCAACGGAAATCTCGCGATAAGGCATCAGCAGAAAGTCACCGCGGCCGCGGATAGTCCAAACATCTTACGTCAGCATGGGACCCAGGCCTTGATGACTCTCTCAGGGAGTAACCTGAGCTGCAAACATGGCTGAAAAACTGTTTATAAAAAACTAATCTGGAGCTAATTCAGTCAGTAGATCCAGAGACTCTCTAGTGTAAAGAGCTCTGCCCTCCGACTTGAATCTCTCCAGATCCTATTATCCGAATAAATACCAACTATACCGAATACATAGTCCACTATACTTATTATGGGGGCGAGCGCTTAACAAGCTGTTCCACCCCAAATAAGAAAACCTTTCGGCGAGAGCGCTAGCCAGCGTTCCGCCAACTTAACCCATCCTGCTGGTCGAGCGCTTATCAGCGTTCACCAGGTTTCAGTCTCTTCGGTGCGAGCGCTAGCCAGCGTTCCGCCAACACCAAATCCTCCAGTTCATGTCTCGAGGAAGGCGATCGCGTCGATCCGGTCACTCGGTACAACGGGGCCGTCGTCTCTTAGCCCAACCGTTCAGTTTGTCGGCAATTAATAACAAAAACCCAGTTGAACCGGATGTAGAGGTAGTGCGGGCAACGAAACCGTCGTTGCGAATAATCGACGACGAAATACTCGTCGAACCGCGTGTGAAAGTAGTACGAACCGCCGAAGAAGACTTCAAAATCACCGCCTCCTTCGTACCAGGGTCAAGAGGGTCAGTCCATTCCAATTAACAACAACCGCCCTGCCTTCTGGACGGACATCACCAGGACTTGGACACTGACTCCCGTTGAGATTCCCGAAGTTCGGCCACCAGGAGGAGTCATCCCGGTCGACGACCCTCGATACGGATACTACTCCGAGGAGTATTTCCAGAAGACCGGCCACGACACGTACCCGCCTTTCGAGGCTAAGTCGTTAGAGAAACGGGGTATTATTTGGGCTGACTTATGGGGCCAATAATGGTGAGTCCCTAAAATATTAGTTAGGTAAAGTAAGCTCATCTGTGACGGCACACCGGGGGTCAATAGATCACCCAATGATGCCAAACCTGAATTTATTCGACAGTTCTTAATTAAATTTTTTCTTTCAATTTAAAAATCGTCCATACCAATTTAAAGGCGTAATAAAATAAATACTAAAAATTGAGAACGTAACAGTTACATTTACCAAAAATTTGTAATTTTTACAAAAATGTTTTGTCAAGATCACATACGTGATTAAATTTACAAATTTTATAGGCTTTTCGGTAAACTTCAGATCAGATAAAAAGAGGTTTAGAGTATTTCGGAAATTTTTTTATCATTTTTTTTACCTACACTGAAAAAAAAAAAATTAACTTGATTCAAGATAAAAATTCTTGAACCAAGAAAATAATTTTGAAGAGTTTCATTTTCTTAAATCAAGACGAAAAATTCTTGAATCTTTACGAAAAGTAAAATTTCCTTAAATCAAGAAAAATTTATCAGTTTAAGAATTTTTCTACCCAAATCAAGAAGATGTTCTTCAAAATTATTTACTTGATTCAAGTTATTTTTTTTCTCTGTGTATATGAAACCATTGAAAGAGAAAAAAAATTCTTTGTCATAATAAATTTGATTGGTGTAATATATGTGGTGCTTTTGGTATAAGTGCGCATGTATCGTATTAAAATTGATTCCTGATCGTAATAAAATTTTAAGGGGGTATTCTAGTCTAGAACTTCTAGACTAGAAGCATGAATTTCAGGTAATTTTTAGAAGTGTCGTAAAAAAAAGGCAATCAATATTTTTACCATTTATTTTTTTATAAGTTATTCATTAACATTACAAGAATACAGAAAAAAATAAAAAAAGTTGAAAATTCAATAAATTAGCAGCTGATGAAGTGGAAGAGATCTTAAAAAATTGGCACGTGACCATGCTCTAGGGCATGCACAATGCCCACGATTCCAACCCTCCTAGCAATCTAAAATAAAAAAATAAAATAAAATATTTTATATTAAATAATAAAAAATAAAATAATAAAAATAAGGAGTCTTGTGTGAACCTTCATCAAGTGCACATCGCCTAAATTTCAGTACGTTCTATGTGACCAAATGATAATTTATAAACCATGAGTGAAGCTATATGGAACATCAAACCGATCCACCCGACAAGGAAAAGGGGAGCTGGACTGAAATTAACAACAGTTATAAACGTAAAAGAAAAAGAATTGGACTAAATGCCTCAGGATCCTCCAGTGAAAATGACGAAACCCGTGCACCCACATTATCAAAAGAAAAAAATTACAAAGTGCCGCCAATAGTAATAAGCATGTGCATCAGTGATATTGATAAGTTTACGAGCAAAATTAGAGAAGAATGTTCAAATCCAGTTTTTTTTAAATACAATAAACAAATGACAGTTTATCCTGGTTCCAAGGAAATTCATAAAAAAATTATAGAACTATTTAATGTGCTAGGGATTACGCACCATACATACTCATTTGAAGAAGACCGTCCAAAACATTTAGTCCTGAGAAGACTACCACAGATCAACATTAAGATCATCGAAGACGAGCTTAAGGCTCATGGCATCAGCCCGTTAAGGATAGACGAAATGAAAAAGAAGAAAATAACTGACGAACCAAATTCAACTCAAGATAAAGCAATTAACCTTCCATTGTACATGATTACACTGGAATCTAAACAAGATATTAACAACGTCTTGAAAATTAAAACTATCAATGGGTTCAAGATAACTTGGGAAAATTACAGAAATTCCAGGAGGATAACACAATGCTATAAATGCCAGCAGTTTGGGCATGGAATGAATAAACTGTGTAAACACACCAAAATGTTTAAAGTGTGCCTTACCTCATCTAACTTCAACTTGTGTTAAAGATAAAAAAAAAGCCCAGCAACATGCACAAACTGTAACGGAGATCAGCCAGCAAATAATAAACTTTGCCCAGAATACATTAAACATATCAATAAATTGGAGAAAAACCAGAAGCCAAAGGGCATTATGAGGCACAAACCATTTGACCTCCAGCAACATCATTTTCCAAACTTGGGAAGGAGAACGAACACGCAGACAAGCAGCCAATTTAACCAATGGCCAACCAACAACTCAGCACCCATTTCACCTGCAGAGACACCAACGGGGATGACTCACCGACATTCCACACAACCAACATCAACAAGCCCGGAAACAACAGTGATAAGTAAAGCAAACCTAGCCCATATTCATTCCTCATCCTTAATTACCCCTAATCCTAATTCCAATGCAAACGAAATTAACCAAATCTTAGAATTTAATAAACTTATAGTAGAAATTAACAAATTAAATAACTCATGTAACATTTCTAGCCTGTTGAAAATAGTAACTGATATGAACATAAAATTACAAAACTGCACTGATAACGCCTCCAGGTTATTAATTATAAGCCAAAGCCTTAATGATGGCTAGCCCCAAAAAAATAAATAACATCAATATCGTTTTCTGGAATGCAAATGGTCTAAAAGACAAAACTCGCGAACTTACGCACTTTCTTAATAATTATAACATTGATATATTGCTAATTAGTGAAACTAAGCTAAAAACAAATGCCAAATTCTATATTAAAAATTATATGTGTTACCGCAAAGATAGAGGTAACAACTCAGCTTCCGGTGGAGTAGCTATATTAATTAAAAAAACTATACCACACGATGAAGTACCTATTCCCTCAACATCTATTGAAGCGCATGGTATACTAATACCAGGTAACATTTTAATAATTTCATGCTATAATCCCCCACAATTAAAGATTAATACAATTGACCTAACGAACATATTTAAATTAAATAACAAAGTAGTCTTAGCTGGGGATCTAAACTCTAAACATGTATGTTGGAATTGTAAAAATGCCAATGCTAGTGGAAACATACTATTTAAGTATTTGCAAAATAGAGATAATATTAATATTCAATATCCGGATAGCCCTACGAGAATACCGAGTAATAATACTCTGCCTTGTACTATTGACATAGCTTTAGTCAAGAATATTACTTGCAGTAAGCCCAATGTTATTAACGATTTAGACTCAGACCATAATCCTGTTCAAATTTACTTAAATGAATGTGATTATTCACAACAAATAACCGAAGTCCCTTTATATAATAAAACCAACTGGAAGCTATTTAAATCTAAACTAGATACTAAAATCACTATAAATAATAATTTGCATTCTGAAAATGATATTGATGAGGCAGTATTATTTATTTCAATTTTTACTTGTATACCGTTCTTGGTTTTTACAAGGCTGGGTAGATGGTAGCTGTCGCATTCCGCGAGTGCGCCACCGTCTTGTGTTTTTTTTTATACTGTCCTTGTTTATTCAACGCTTTTTTGGACCCCAGCACGTCCTTTTTTCACTCCTGTATTTTTACTACATAATCAACCTTATTTTTCGCACATTTATATACTCAACTCTTTATTATTATCATCACTGCGGCTGTGGACCGACTTGTGCTTTCTGTACTGTATTTACCCTATTCCTCACCCCTTTCTATCGGTTGTTGGAATAGTGGCGATGGGGAAACCACAGAGAAAATCCATGCCAGTACAGTTCGGCTACCGGAGTGACCCCCGACGGTTGGTGTTGGAACTATTCGAACAACCGTCGGGGCTCGAACCCTCACCTCACGGCATAATGTGCGAGCGAACTAACGGGATAATGACTTAACCCGCTCGGCCATCATGCCGCTCATGTCTCTGTCCGACCTCGGTACGAGAAGGATCGTTTGCGCACGCTGTGCAGTTTATTATCTAAAAGTGAGTTGTGATCGTGTCAATAATATTTGGCGATCACTGTGGAAATATATTTCCCTTTAGCCAGTGCTGGTGAGATTATTTTATTTCTATTTTCGGTGACCCAATTGTTTATTAATTAATAAATAACTGGGCACGTGGCAATGGCTAACCCCCCAGCGGGGACTAGCGCCGAGAGCGAGATAACTAAAGACATTAATAATGACAAAACTAAAGCGCAGGTTAGCTATAACCAGCAACTATTAATGGATAAAATCTTTAATAAGAAAACAAATCTTGGTGCAATTGCTAGAGATATTATATATCAAAATAAAGTCATTACGAAACGTGACGTATCACCCAACCTCAAAAACGCCAGAAGCAGGTCGTCATCACAGTCCAGCCAAACCTCGAGAGATGGCGCCACCGACATGAAAGGCGGAGATTTTGTTAAACCGTGGAAACGTGCTAGGTACAGAAAAGTTGACCCAACTAAATCAAATATATCAACGGATAATTATTATGCAGCATTAACTGATAGTGAGTTATCGGATATGGATATAGAAACTGACAAGAATAACACTCGTAAAGCTAGATCTACCAAAAGGAATTTCAAAGGTGAGTCAAAAGACAATAACGCCAATCCAACAAGTGACAAGGCAGCTCCAAAAACTGTCAAAATAAGACCACCACCTATCTATGCCAATATAACAGGCATTAAAACAGCAATAACTTTCTTTACATCTAATGGAATCGCAGCAAATGAATTTACTGTGAAAGAGTTTGATCAATCCTACCTAAAAGTGATACCAAATAATATGGATGCTTATACGCAATGTAAAAAACAACTTGAAAAGCAGAAAATACAATATTTCACTTACACTTCTCGTCACCTCAAGGTCAAGACAATCGTCTTGAAAGGAGTCAGAGGAGGCTATGACGAAATCGACGTCAAAAATGCGCTGATAGCCCTCAATCTACCTAACACAACAATAACAAAAGTGAGTAAGCTAATTTTCGATAAAACCAAGCCTCACTTATATCACTTTCTAGTCTCAGCATCCGCTGACAGCAATCTAGCGATGCTAACGAGACAAAAAACCTTACTGTCCCAAATAATCAGATGGGAAAGACACAAAAGACCAGCTCTCTTTATGTGCACCAGATGTCAACAAACTGGACACTCCAGTGCTAATTGTAATATGGAACCCGCCTGCGCTAAATGTGCGGGTCCACATGAAACAAAAACCTGTACGGTAGTTACAGCAACGGATAAAACGGCCCAAAAATGCATCAATTGCGGCGAAAAGATCATCCAGCCAGCTATAAGGGCTGTCCAGCCCTTAAATTAATTGCCAAAGTCAGACTAAATAAAAGAAAAATCGACGAAGCCAGAAGGAAAAAAATTATGGAGTCCATCAACAACTATGTCACTCCAACACAATCATTTGCCAACATTACTGACAATACCAGTTCAAGACACTTCCCAAGCCTACCAAAAGCACGTCCAACAGCAGCAGGTGTAAATTTTAATATGCAAAACCCAAGAGCTGAGCCAGCATCAACTACGACCAGACAAAATCTGGGCAACGATACATCTCACCTAGAGAACCTATTAATATCGTTTAAAAACGAAGAATTCAAAAAATTGAATGAAAAAGTTAACTCCAACTCCAGTAGAATTGACCAAATAATGGCCGCGTTTTTTGAAACCGAATAATGGATATTACACCTACACTGAAAATTAAAATGGCAGCAATAAATGCCAATTCAATTTGGCTCTATAAAACGCAGATATGATCTACAAACATTTATCGATAGCCACAATATCGATCTATGTCTAATATCAGAAACAAAATTAAACCAAAACCAAAAAGTCCAACTATCCAACCATCAACTGGTCAGAACTGATAGGCCCAACTCCACCAAAGGTGGAGGTACAGCCATAGCTAATCACAACAAATTAAAGTTTACAACGATTCACTATCCACACTCACTGAAAAATAAAGTAATCGAATATACAGCAATTAAAATTAAAACAAGTAACAAAGCTAATTTAATAATAATCAGTATATATGCCACACAGAAGTATGGACAAACTTTCATCAACGAACTTAGCAAATTAATGAGAGAATTTAAACTAGACAATGCATGCAATTATTATCTAATTGCGGGAGATTTTAACACCAAACATATCTCATGGGGTGATGTTGATTCAAATAACAGAGGCGATCAGCTGGTAGATTGGTTAGAAGCCAATTATCTTCAATATAAAATAACTATGATATCACCGAGTACGCCTACATTCCACAATGCTAAAACAAAATCATATCTAGATCACTGCTTAATAGATATGAGAATTGATGTCGAAGACTTAACCAACGGTAAACTGATTACGTTTCCTTATGATAGTGATCACTGGGCCATCTCTCTCACAATCTCCATAGAAGTAGAGTCAACTGATTTTACTCACAACCAAGATAGTAATCGTAAAGCATTGAACTACAAGAAAGCTAATTGGAATAAGTTTAGAAGAAACTTACTGGATAACTATACAGATGAATGCTCAGTCCCTTATGATAGAAACTTGTCTATCGAAGAGATTGACAACCACATCATAGAACTAGAAAACAAAATAGTTAACTCCATCCAAGCAACTGTTCCCACCATCAAGAAAAAAGATGACTACTTCAGAAAATACAGCAACAGAAAAATCAATAAACTTCATGCTTATAAATCTTTCCTCATCAGAAGAAAATTCAAAAATATACCAGTTAGTTCCCAAGAAAAAATAAGAATCAAAGCCATCATTAAAAGAATTAACACTTTAATTCAAAGAGAGTTCAAAAAAACAGTCACTGCATATTGGGAAGCCCAAGTGAAATCTATCAACTATAAGAAGCCACAAGATTTCTTCCCAAAAATCAACAGAATGCTGAGACAGAGGAAAGAAATCAGTATTAACACACTTAAAATTAACAACGATAACAGTCAACTGAACTCACATTTTATGTCTAAATTCCCAGAACTAGTCAATAACAATCAACTGATTGCCACAGATGCAGATACCAAATTATACATCATCGGTAAATATCTAGAAAACATCAACGCTCCAAGATACTCCAATTTGGGAACGATCAACAAAATTGATATTGATAAAGTTGCTGAACAGACTAAAAAATTAAAAGACAACATGAGGCTCCTAAACAAGTCTTTTGTCGAATTCTCCGTGCCTATTACCCAACTAACCAAGACGATGACTCCAGGTTTTTATTCAGCTATATACAAGTTCAACTAATTCTCAAGAAACTTAAAAATAAAACTTCCTCTGGACTAGATAACATACCAACAATGGTGCTCAAAAATTTGCCCGAAATAGTTATCAAAGATTACACCATCCTATTCAACAATTCAATCAACTTAGCCTACTATCCAAAAAGATGGAAAATCGCCAAGGTGCTTCCCATCCCCAAAAAGGATAAAAACCTGGAGGCACCGCAGAGTTATAGGCCCATAAGTCTTACGATGAGTATAAGCAAAATTTTTGAAAGGATAATCAAGCAACAGCTTGATTTAATCATTTATAACAAAAAATTGATACCAGAGAACCAATTTGGATTCAGGAGTAAGCACTCAACAACACATGCTCTCAACAAGTTTCTATCTGATATCAACAAGAGCCTACACAACAACCTAGTGGTTGGTGCAGCTTTTTTAGATTTAGAGAAGGCCTTTGATTCAGTATGGATCAATGGCCTGATCTATATTCTGAGTACAAAAAAATTCCCAATGGGGCTTGTCTTCTTAATCATTGATATGCTGATTGGCAATCAGTTCTATACTTGGGATGGAGTTAACTTATCCAATGAGGTCTTTCAAATTATTGAAGGACTTCAGCAAGGACGAGTTCTTTCGCCAATCCTATTTAACATTTTTGACAGTGGCACCAACAAAGCAGCGATGCTGGAGACAGATGGAATAGCCTCTATTTCATTTGCCGATGACAGTAATTTACGTGGCGGACTCAAACATTGACAACATCACTTACAAACTACAAGATCGTGTCAACAAAATCAACAGACATTATTTAAACTGGAACCTAAGAATCAATGGAGCCAAAAGTCAAATAGTTTTCTTCAGAAGACCGTGTAAGCAACTTAAAGTGTCCCAATACAAAAGAGTGCAAAAAGCCAAAATTACAATAACCGATCGTCAGAACATCAGTACCAATATACCAGTAGAAAAAACAGTCAAATATCTGGGTGTTACGCTTGATCATCTAATACGTTTGACAAAGCATCACAACCTGCAGTTAATAAAAGCAAGAAATGCAATAAGAAGTAATTCAAGAATCTCTTATAACAAAAATCTATCAGTAAAAGCCAAGCTCATTTGCTATCAATTATTAATAAGACCTCACTTAACATATGCAGCTCCAGTACTCTGGAATATGAGCCCAACTATTATGGAAAAACTACGCCGTCTTGAACGTTCAGCTCTTCGCTCCTGTTTAAAGCACTATAGAAAGGCAGAAACTGGTTACATTGAATTTATCAGCAATGTAAATATTTACAAAATGGCAAACATCACCAGGATTGACTGTTTTTATCTGAAATTGTGCAGAAACTACTTCGCCAACTATATGAACATCGATAATGACATTATTAAAAACTTATATTGTCCTAGCGACAACATAAGCACTGAATACTGCGCCACAGGCTACATAATGCCAGAAATTTTCACCTTCTGTGACAATAGAGGTCTATTGCAGAATGAAAATAATCTGCCAATCATATATCACGAAAACCGGCACTGTAGAAATAAAACTCTTAAAGTGGACCATCAGTCCTATAACAATTTCGTTTTCTCCACGGCCTTGCCTCCTGTTGATATCAAAGATAGAAACAGACTCTCTGAATGCTACTGGTGGCTGGCAAATGATGCTGTCCATTTGGATGAGATACGTCGTAGATCAATATGGGACCATGAAGATCACCAATAACCTTCTGTGGCTAACCTTCTGTTGCTAAAAGTTGCAAAACAAGACTCACACAACTACCAACTAGTTAACTGTGCACTATAATGTAAATACCTGTAAATATGTAATATACTATCATCTTCTCCCCCTCCATATCCAACTCCTAATTCCTGTCCAATTTCCATCTCCCTTAAAGTCTCAGATGTTTTTTTTAAATTCCTAATTTTTATCATCTTCTAAACTACTAGTGCTAACCATTAAGTGTTAAACCAAACAACAAAGACATATCAAAATATTTTAGTTTTAGCTATAAAACAATTTATATAAGCAACGAGATCTAGATTGCTAGCTAGCAAGTACTAGCCAGTTGTTATTTATCTTTAATTTAAGAATAGAAGATTAAGTTTTTTTATGTATTTTTATGCTCAAGTAACCAAGATTGCATTAAGGAAAAATAAAAATAATCTTTTCAAACAAAAAAAAAAGCCATCATGCCGCTTCTGATGAGGCCGTAAATACCCTAACAAAACAAATACAAATAACAATAGAAGAGATAATCCCTCATAAAAATTTTAAGCAGTCAACAGATAAATTACCAAAACACATCACGAAACTAATTAAAATTAGAAATTATTTTCGTCGTAAATTTCAAAGAACCAGAGCTACTCATGATAAAACACAGTACACATTGTTAGTCAAAGAAGTCCGTAATAGTATCAAAGAATTCCATAACAAAACAATTGAAGCAAAAATCAAAACATTAAATATTAAAGACCACACTTTGTGGAATGCAATAAAAATTCATAAAAGAGCAACTAATTCTATTCCTACACTACACTCTAAAACAGGTCTAGTGTATAGTAACAAATCTAAGGCAGAAGCATTAGCTGATGTATTCGAAGATACCCATAATCTAACAAATAACATGAGTAACTGTGAGACTGAAAAAATTGTAAACAAATCATATAATCTCTTAAAAAATACTAAACTAAATTCCAGTGATATAACTCTGATAACGTCAAAAGAACTCAAATCGGCAATTAGAAAAACTAAACCTAAAAAAGCTCCAGGTCAGGACAAAATACAAAATATCATTCTAAAAAATATATCTAAAAAAGCATTTGTTCAAATTTTTTGTATTTTTAATGCGTGCCTAAGTCTTTCATATTTTCCACAATCTTGGAAAGTGGCTAACATTCTCCCATTTCATAAACCGGGAAAAGATAAACTGTTTCCACAGAACTATAGGCCAATAAGTCTATTATCAACGTTAGGCAAAACGGTGGAATCTATTGTTAACATTCGTGTCAAAAGCTTTCTTAATAATAATAATAATCTAATGCCGGAACAATTTGGTTTCCATAATAAACACAGTACAATACAACAACTAGCTCGAGTGACGGACTATATTAGCCAAAACTTCAACAAAAAACGGGCAACAGGTTTGTTGCTACTTGATATTGAGAAAGCTTTTGACACAGTGTGGCATGAAGCTTTAATTCACAAATTATTAAATCTCGATTTACCAGTATAAGGTAAAAGCCCCAATTTTTGACGGGGGTCTAAATATTGACACCCTAAATTATTTTTAAATATATTAAATTATCTGTAATAAGAATAACGATCAAATACATTTTTATTAAATTCTAATTAATTAAAAAATTGAAAAAAATCACATTCAGTTCAAAATATTAAATATTAATTATTAAAAAAAAATAAAGTTAGCACCAGTTCATCAAATCAGCTTACGAGCGTCTATTTTCTTAACAACTTTGGTTAGAAAAGCATTTTTTTTAACTGCCGAGTTTAAATTATTTTTTTCATGTAATTATATGATCTATTTTTTTTTTAATGAACAATATATGAAATATTTATAAAATTAAATAATCGAAATTAATTGTATGCTTTATGATATTTAAATAATGGGAGTCAATAACTAGTTCATAATTTTTATGGTGAATCCCATATTGACAGCCAGTCGACAGCGCTATGACGCCTTTTTTTTTTTAAGTATAAAATACGTTATATACGCGATTATATTCAAGGCTTTTAACTGTCAAATAACTCGACGTGTTTTAGTGTTAAATAAGTTTTTAAATAAATTGTTATATTTTTCATAATAATTATTCATTCATAGAAATTATTATTAATTAACTTTAATAATATTGATTACTTTATATCAAGTTTTTGATAAATAACAATATAACCAAATGATTCGACGCATGTGCAGTAGGGGCGTCAATAATTAGATCAATCAGTTTTTTAACCCGTCAATAATTGGTGTATCCAGATCATATATTTAATTATTTAAAATTAATTAGTAAATATCACTGATTATCATTTTAAAAAAAGAAATTGATTAGTTAAAACATTACTGAAGACATTACCACAAACAAAATTCATCGATATTTATATTTGATTGCTTAAAAAAAATGAAATCATAACTTTGTCTCTTATAGCGTCAATAATTGGGGCTTTTACCTTACATTATCAAGTTTATTCGCAGTTATCTGACACATCGTAAATTCACTGTATTAGTAGGAGATAAAGTCAGTACCCATAGAAATATTTCCGCAGGAGTACCCCAAGGATCAATCCTTGGACCACTGCTATTCTCCTTATTTATTAATGATCTGCTCAAAATACCTACTACTTCACTTGCTCTATTTGCTGATGATACAGGGATTCTTGCATCATCACATAGAAAAAATATTGTAATGCGAGAGCTTCAAAAACATGTCAATTTATTACAATCCTATTATGATAAATGGAAAATTAAAATTAATGTTAAAAAAACTGAAATAATGATTCATAGTCATAAACGTGACCATGCCACAAATAACGTCTCGATGAACAATCAAATTTTAAAGTTAACAAATAGTGCTAAATATCTAGGCCTCACATTAGATACTAAATTAAATTTTAATCAACATATTAAAAACATTATTAATAAAGCAAATGCAGCAATATCAATTTTGTATCCTCTTATATGTAGAAATAGCAAAGTTTCTCTTAAAAACAAGATCATTATTTATAAAATGTGTATTAGACCAGTAATATTATATGCGTGTCCTATCTGGAGTAACACCAGCAAAACAAACTATAATCGGATACAAATTGTACAAAACAAATGTCTATGAATGATATTAAATGCCGAACCAGGTATATCAAATGTTAAGTTACACAAAAAACTAAAAATTCCAAAACTAGATCAATTAATTATCGAACAAGCAACCGACTTTTATAAAAATAAATTAAATCAACATGAAATTTTAAAGGATGTCTGTAGAAACACTAGTCCCAACCCTTGGGCTAAACACAAACTACCTCAACAGTTATTAATTAATAATCATAGAAATCTGCCTATAAAAAATGTAAATATTGTAAATAGATGTAAGATAAACATAGTTTATAAGAAGTAGAATTAAGTTAACCACAACATAACGAAACCTAAATAGCGTTTTTTACCCACTTTTCCCTAAGAAGTCACAAATATCAAATAAATACATATACATATTGTTAACATTAATTTATATAGAAATATAAAGCCGAACGATGGACCAGGAATGATTAATTAAAGATTTATAAGCTGATTATAATTGATAAATGTAATTGGAAAAATAGTAAGAATCAATAAAATATAATTATGAAAAAAAAAAAAAATAAATAAAAAAGATTATTAATATAGAGTAATATCGCTATAGCATGAACTCCGGTCATCCCCGAATTTCAATTTTTACTATTTTTAAAAAATTCGAAAAAGTCAAAAAACGTAGTAAAAAAAATATTTTTTTTTTTCAGGCAGTCGCCATTTTGTGAAAAAATTTTTTTTCAACTTTTCCCTAGTTCATGCCCTAGCGACATTACTATTGTAACGTTCTGGATTTTTGGAATTTTTCCAGTTAAATGTTTTTTATATAATTTTATAATTTTAAAACTCCAGGCTGGCCTCGTTAGATGATCGATCGACCTCAGGTGGGCCTATTGCTGAACTCTCTCTTATTTTAAAAGGATTTTGAATAGGATTTTGTTTGAATAACAAGAAGTTATTTATATTAATAGGTGGTATATTAAAATATTTCAATTTAAAAGAGTCAGCCAGTCTCCGGACATACGTCCGGGGCCTAAGATGTTTGTCGGCTGACTGCTTGCTCTGATTCTTCTGATTCAGTACAATAAAATTACAATAATTAAAAGTGCGAACGTTGCATCTCGGGTTACCCTAGCCAGAGAAGTCGTCGGAGCCCCGATCTCACGAGTTTAGATCCGAGTCCGGCGACTCTCTTATCAAAAGATTCTCCAGGAACCTTGCTGACTATGAATTACATAGCAGCAATAATATTAAAAGAAATATTAAAATTAGATTTTAAATTTAATTGTTAATTTTTAATAATTCTAAAATTAGCTGGTACGTCACACTATAGATTAAGAATTTTTTTTATTTTTTTATTTTAGATTGCTAGAAGGGTTGGAATCGTGGGCATGGTAACATGCCAATTTTTTGAGACCCCCCCCCCCCACTTCATCAGCTGCTAATTTTTTGAATTTTCAACTTTTTTTATTTTTTTCTGTATTCTTGTAATGTTAATAAATAACATAAAAAAATGGATACTAAAAATATTGATTGCCTTTTTTTTTACGGCACTTCAAAAAATTACTTGAAATTCCCCAGTAAACACGTTTACGTCAATGTGACGTCAAAATGACATTGGGCTATGTCAGGATTTACGTAAGATACAAGTCACGAATGAGTCATATATGACTCATTATTTCACACTTCTTGACGTAAGATTCTGACGTAAAAATATGACGTAGTCATGACGTCAGTATTATGTCTCAATGACATTTATGACGTCAATATGACATACCTGTGATGTCTATATCATGATAATGATGTCATTATGACGTAAAAGTGATGTAAGTGATGTAAGAATTGTACCTCAGAAAAAATATTAAAAAAAAAATTTCTCAAAAATAAAAAAATGGCAATTTTGAAATTAATTATAGTGTTGTGGACTTATTACAAAGTTTGAAACACTAGTTATATGTTGATACTTGATGAAAAAATCCTGAAATATGCTGGGCTCGAACTTGGGTCCTCACGTATTGAAGTCTGGAACGCTGCTCACTTGTCCAAGTAACGGTTCATGTTACGAAGCAAATAACTTATGTGATAAGCCTAACATGACGAAAAATGCTTATTTCATCATTTTTTCTGAGATTAAATGTATTTTAAGAGCTGGAATTGTATAAAATTCAAGTCTAATAATTTATACAATTTTATAAAATTTCATTAAACTCATGAAATTTTATAAAGTTCTATAAAACTTTGTAAAAACTCTTATAAAAGGCTCTTTAGTGAAACTTATGGTAATGAATAGGCAATTTATAAATTTTCATAAGAATTGATTGAATCTTACACTTTCAAAAATTTTCGTCTAAAAGCGGACGCAGAAGAACTTTAGACTCTCTGCGGACACAGAGAACTTTCACAGAGTGAAATTTTTTCAGAGTAAACGATGTATCCGTGTCATTTGAATATTTTTAATACTTATTGATTTCTCAAGACTCGAATTTTTATTTAATTTTTTCCGAAAATTTAGTATTTTTCATTTGGATTTTTCTTCTTCAAAATTTCAATTTACAAAATTTAGATTTTTTTTTTTTTTAATTTCAACTCTTTTAAGTATACCATTTTTTTAATCTATATTTCTTTTTAATTTCAATTTTTTTCGAAATTTGAATTTTTTAATTTAACATACTAACAACATTATGAAACTTGATGTACACAGTAAAAATTTTGCGTCATTGTGTCAAAAATTTTTGTGTTAAAAATTTTTTATGTTAAATATTTAACATTTTATTATGTTGATTTAACACAATAAATATTAAATTTACACTTAAAAAGTTAAATATTTAACACAAAAATTTTAACACTAAAGTTTTTGACGCAATGACGCAAAATTTTTACTGTGTAAAATACTATTAGTCTCGTCAATAACAATCATGGAACTGTTTGAATTATTTCAAATACAATGTTTCATAAGTAGCAGCACTAATGTCAGAAAATTATTTTTCAAGTAATAGTGCAATATTTAAATGACTGACATTTAATTTCTTGACGCGAAATCATAAGAAATTATATGTTTACTGCTTGACGGTTTAAAAATTTAGAGTTCATGCCACATTAATTGAACTCGGTATTTTGTTATCAGTTTCACACCAAATCATTTATACTGAATGAAGTCGAAAATGTTTTTAGAATGGATAATGGTACCTAAATTCATGGAAAAAATATAAGTGAGAAACATATGCAACGAAAAAAAAGTATTTCTTGCACTAAGAAAATTTTGACGGAGGCTGAAGTTATATTGGAGCAAGAAGTGTTTTAGTGTCAAGATATTTTGACTTCATTCACGAAATTTTCAGTCATCTCTAATATATTCTTAGTCCAAAGAAATTTACCTTTGAGTCAAGATTTTTTTCTGCAGTGTATGAAAACATACAATAAAAGATATAAAAAGTTTATATCCCACATGTATTTAATTTGTATATTTTTTTCTTAAAAACGTAAATGAAAAATATTTTGTATGTTATTTGCTAATATGTTAGATATATTCATTAATATTATAAATTATAAATTTTTGTTATTAAGAGCGGACTTAAATTTGCAAGGTACCAGCTTAAATCAGCTGTTTACCTCTTTCTGATTCTTACTAAATTTTAAACCAATTTTCACTAATATTTAGCGATTAATTGTAAATTAGACATCTTATTGAAGAAGTTTTATATTTGATAAATTTTGATCAATCGATAATATTAAAAAAATACATTCCCCAAATTTTATCAATATTATGGAAAATAATCGTTTGTCACTGATTTAGAAAATGACTTTCAAATTACGTCAGTATTATGTACAATTGTGACAAATTATTGATGTTAAATAATGACTCACAGATGGTATCGGTATTACGTAAGACCGTGACTTGTCACTGATGTAAACACATGATATTAATCTTACGTCAAGATTACGTACAACCGTGACTTGTCACTGATGTAAACGCATGATGTTAAACTTACGTCAAGATTACGTACAGCCGTGACTTGTCACTGATGTAAACGCATGATGTTAAACTTACGTCGTTATGACATACAATGATGGCATTAATGTTACGTAATATTGTAGTTTATATATTATGTCAGTTGTACGTAATATCTAAGTCATTTCCGTTACATCATAGAGAAGTAATAAACTTACATCAGTATGATGTCAAAAATATATCATATATTTTTACATCATAATTGGATTACAAGACAGGTCAATTTTACGTCATATTTACGTAAAATATTGTGACATTCCTATGACTTATAAATGACGTCATATTGAAGTCATGTGTTCACTGGGTCATGCTTCTAGACTAGAATACCCCCTTAATAAATACTTGTAGTACAAATGTTACTAATATTTGTAATTGTATAAATAAATATGAGTGGTATATAAAATATATACATCGAGTCTTACAATAATATATTTGAAGAGTCATATATAATATTCGAAAAAACGTTTTTATGTTATAAAATTTTTGCTATTGTTGTTAATTTATTAATTTAATATTTTTTGAAATTGCCATAGACCGAAAATTTTCATTGTCGTTAATTTTTTTCTATACTATTTTAATAAATAATTACATAAAAATTTTATGGTAAGTATTGAAGAAAAACAGTTGAATTTTGATAAGTAAAAATTCTTTTATATTTAACGCCAATTCTAGTGCGCACACAAAGTACGCATTTGTACACTCTACGCTGCCTGCTCCAATAGGGATTAAGAAAGATGACCTTGACGCCACCTGCCAAGAAAAATGTAAAACAAAGTGGTGGCAACTAGTATACAAAACAATAACATATTTGTTAAATTAATTATTTTTGAAGTGAAACTTCTTTAGAATCGTTGTGATTTCAAACCGGATGCAACGAAAAAACGACAGGTAAGAGACACAAATACAAAAATGTGTAGGATGAAGCCAGGGGAAAGAATGAGACAGAAATATACATACAATTTGTATATTATCGGTCTCTCCTCTTTGTGCCATACTTCGTAGCGTCCCCACTCCCGTCTTCTAAGCATAGTCGCCTGTAATTTGTGAGCCAGAGCGAGAGAGCAGATGTCAGTGTGTATGTATATTGCACACTGTTTAATACGTGCTTGTATTTGAGCATTTAACGTGTGTAGTGCATGTGAAAACTACGTGAGCTTACTGTACACTGTATGCGGCTGCGTATTACAGCGTTTTAGTAAGATAGCGTGGTGTGTTATTATTTAACTGTTTGTGAGTATTTTTATATCTTGTACTAAATAATAAATTTTATAAAATGCCGAAAACTAATGCCGAAATGTGTCGTCAATATCGACGCAAAAAAAATGAAATTAAAATGAAAAAAAATTCAGCAAAAAGTTCAACAGAACGTAGTCGCGAGTTTCGTGCACGTAAAAAACAATTATTGAACAATCAAAATAGATGTTCAGATATAAGTGTCAATGTGACTGATGTAATAAATGGTAAGTGTAAATATTTTTTAATCCTGTTTTAAGTATAAACTAATATATCAATGTTTTCAGACCGAAGAGCGTCAGTATCTACAATTGATCTACAACATGAATTTCGAAGGCTGAACTTGAATCGACTTGAGACAATTACAAATGTTTTATATGATTTCTTAAATAAAAGAAAAGGGATGTCACTGTTTACCTTTAACTGTCAAAGCTTACGAGCTCATGTACAAGATCTGCAACATGACAATATAGTGTCATCGTCAAATTTTTTAATTCTTTCGGAGACATGGATGAATAATGAAGATATTGTAGACATTCCAAATTTTAATATTGTTGTTAATTACAAAGACCACGTACGAGGGCAGGCGGAGTAGCAATTTATCACAACGTAAATGATGGAGCCCGTGTTGTTACGCCACAAATGGATCTCAATGCACAACAGCTAGAATCATTGTCTGTTCAGCTTTCGAAAGTTGGAGAAATATGTGCCTGTGAGAGCAGAAATGACCAAGGAGATTTAATTTTGATCGTAGCAATTTACATCTTTCCCAACCAATCAATAAAATCAGTTATTGAATTTATACATGAAAATTTGATCAAATATACCCCAAAGGTATCGCGAATTCTCAAAAAGAATTATGATAAAATTCCGATGATTTTTAAGTGGGGATTTTAACATAAATTTTGCATCAGATACAGCGCTTCCTTTGATTGAGTTTCTCGATACAACATTTTATTTAAAAATGTGTAACAATCGCACTCAATCAACTACAAGATCAAAAACGGTAATAGATGCAGTGTTCCAAAGATATATCAACCAAATTGAAACTAAAATATTTGTATCGTATTTTAGTTATCATAAGCCTCTTGTATCATTTGTTGAAACTGAAAATATGGAACTTGAGTAATAGATTATGTAACATATGTTAAATAAAATATAAAATATCTTTTAAAATTAATCAAAATACTTTCATTTTTGAACAATTAAACTTTGTAATTATCCTACCCTTGTTATAAATATTCATCTCATTCTTTTGTCGATTCACTGAAGTTTCACTTCTATCGTGTGTGAATCGCACACACACCTTTTTTTTTTAATTTAATTAAAATAATTTTTCATAATGTCTTCTTCAAAAGTATCATCAAGTTTATCTATTCCACTGAAAATTAAAAAAAAAAATTCAATTCTAGACTTCGAAACAATTTACGGTACTGAATCAAAAGACATCTTACAACTTTTCAGATTTTTATAACAATTAAATTATTATTAAAAAATTTTGTAAAAGAATTCCACATGTGGAAATTTAAAAAACTTATTTATATAAATTTTCAAAAGTATTTTTTTTATGATAATTGATTTGTTATAAAAATTTAAAAAATTATCAAATGTCAGCTGATCTCAGTGTCATTTTTTTAATGAAAATTAAATTAGCCTACATCTGAAAATTTTTATAATTTTCTTTATTAAAAAAATCATTACAAAAAAATCAAAATAAAAAATTTCACATGTCGAAGATTTAAAAAATTATACGTGCAATTTTTTAAAAGTATTTTTTTACTTGCAATTTAATTGTTGAAAAAAATGCAAAAATTGTTGAACGTCGGCTAATTTTAGTATGATATCTTTTTACCAAGTTTATATTTAATTATAACTTTCGTCAATTAACGAATATTAAAAATAATTTTGAAAAATCTTCATCAACTAACATCAATTTTTATACTGTAAATATCGGAAATTTTGGTTTGAGTGACAACTGAGCAGGTTATGGTTGAATGTTTTAACTG